>NC_059370.1:37192706-37440206 GCF_019703515.2 Myxocyprinus asiaticus | reverse complement strand
CACAATAGTATGAGTAGTATTGTGCCTGTTTAGATATTTAACAAAAGAAGTATCTCATATTTCAATGTGTTGTGACCTTGCCAGTAGTCATGTTTTCGAATAGGCTTTTCCTCTTTATAAGAGCCCCTCAAATATACAGTATAGCTCTACAAAGTATAACATCCTGTGACAGCCACAGCTGATAGCAGAGCTGACAGTATCTCACTGCAAAACTGAATTTATAAAATCATTATACAGCCTACCTGTGTACTGTAAAACCGACCAACTTTCTATCAATATACCAGGAGACATCATGGTTGCAAGGATCAAGGATTGCATAGTTACTTTTCCACAGATTTGTTCAAACAGAATTTATGTTTTCCATTTATTTTTAACCATATGTCCATGTGCAATAATCTACACTCTCTGACTTGTCTCCTTCAAGCACAATATTTGAGATCCATTCTGGCCTTCTCCACATTCTTTTGACAGTCATGGGCAAAGTACATTAAGACCTAATGGATGTCAAGTTTGAGTGGTAGTTGCAAATATACAAAATGTCACTGACAGCTGTCTGTTCAGTGTATATCTGAATGCACTCAAGGAACTTAACAAGCTTTATTTTATTAATTTATTCTGCTGTGGCTTTTCTGTGGTTAACCATTATTTTACAGAGAACTGGTTCCTGGAAAATACTAACATAACATGACAGATTAGTTCAACAATAGACATCTTTGTTTAAAAGATTATCGGATCTGGCTATTGGGGTTTTAACAAGATGCTTCAGCCCCATATACGGCTGCCCAGGTTGTAGTCCTGAGGAAAAAAAAGAAAATATTTATTTTGTTTATTTATTTATTTATTTTTTGTGGCATGGGTTCCCTCTGGAATTTTCGATGAGTTTTTAGAATAGCGGTTCATTTCATCTGTGAGTAAAGTCAGGTATGAGACCTGATTATAACTCATTGCTTTAGAAACTTTTACATTTTGTTCTACAACATAATTTACACACGGTCGTACCCTTAAACGTAAATTTTGAGGCTATATCTTTTTAATATTGAAGTTGCTAAAAAAGCACTACAACTACCACAAGATTGTAAGTTTATGTGTTTAACGAGTCGGACAACTGTTGCATTACTTATTTAGCAACTTGTTAGCAACTTACGATTAAAAAAACAAAATACCAACATGATCACATGGGAAATCAACATGTCACTTCCAAAAGTTCATGCACTCTAAAATCTGTTCTTTAAGGAATATTTCACCCAAAAATGAAAACTGGGCATTCAAATCTTCAAAATGGACACCAAAAGCACCATAAAAGTATTATAAATGTGGTCCATATGACTCATGCACTATATTATTTTTTTATTTTATTTTATTTTTTACTCTAAGAAGCAGGAGCCTAAAGCAAAAGTCTCCATTTGCTCTCCATGTAATCATATTGCTGACATTTTTCTTTCCAAAAAAAAAACATTCAAGACTTTTTTGATGATCTTTATTGATTAAGTTATTCGAACCATTACATTTGCACAATAGTATGAGTAGTATTGTGCCTGTTTAGATATTTAACACAAGAAGTATCTCATATTTCAATGTGTTGTGACCTTGCCAGTAGTCATGTTTTCGAATAGGCTTTTTCCTCTTTATAAGAGCTCCTCGAATATACAGTATAGCTCTACATAGTATATGCAAACATGAAAGTCTCCAAGTAATGTTAACCATCGATCTTATTGTAGGCAAATCAAAAACTGCTATAAAAAAAAAAAAAAAAAAAAAAAATACATAAATTAATTAATTCATTCATTCATTAATTCTAAGAGGACCTATGGCTAAGGCTTACAAATGTAACTCATTAATCAACAGCTCTATTCAAACTGTTTCAATAATATTCCTAAAGAGCTAGTTTTAGAAAGTCTGCATTTATCCTCTGAAGTCATGGAGGCAGAACAATGCCTTCTAAACAATTCATTATAATGGTGTGTGTCCTTTTATAAGGATGTAAACACTGCCCAGTGGTCATATTTGATTCTGGACTCCTCATTCGCCCTGCAGAGCAAGCAGAAAAAAAGTGTACAGCTGACACTGCTGGTCCCCTGACCTTGCCATGAGGCATGTATAGTGCTGTAAGCCTGGTAAACCTCATGTGCAATCCAGTATATTTTGGCTAAAATTGGGGTTTCTTTTTTTAATAACACAATTACTTGGAGACCTATTGCAGACATTACAAGACAGTAATTTTGGTTTAATTATGCATAAAATGTTACTTTGCATGTCCTCTCAAATCTGTGCTCAGGAGACAAATATTTGCTACTTGTATGCTCCAGTGTCTTCGCTTTCACCAAGCCTAATTATAAGGTTGGAATCAAGGCTGTTGATCCATTGCTTTCCTGGTGATTGGGTCAGTAGCAGCTTATTATTGTACACTCTACAGATCCATTTGAAATTACTTCTTTTTATTTTTCACAACATTTTTGGGAAACATAACTGTTGAAAATCACATGCAATATTCCTCAGGGTTGTGTAGCGAAGCACAACATTTTCACTTTAAATATTTTCATATTTATTTTCTACATAAAAAACATCTACATGTAAGGGGCCTTTCACACAGAGCATGTTTTTGTGTCCATCTGCGCTGTTTTTTTTTTTTTTTTATGGAGTGTCTGTTTGCACCCCGGTGTGAATAGCATCTGCCACACAGGGCAGCTATTTACACCCCAATAGTCTGGTGGAACCACAGAAATATATGACAAACTTAACAATAGGAGTTGTTGCAGCGGCGTGAGGTGTAAAGACGGTGTGTGAATGTATAAGGCTGTCTAGCGACTGCTGTTCGAATCCACATTTTGTCCCACTCTTTTTCCCATCCGATTTCCTGTTTCCACTCTTTATATTTCCTTTAATACAACTTAAAATAATAGATAAAAATGAAGATGAATGTTGATTTCATCGCAATGATTTGGTCACAGTGAATGTCTAGGAGTGCAGAGAAGGGTTTGATCTGGAGGTGTCGATCGCACTCTTTCCGCGACTCGGCATCGCTTGTGTGTAGATTGCATCACTGTATCACAAATAAAGTAGTAATCATGTTTTTGGGCAGAAACCATAGTTTTAATGCAATTAACCATGGTGTTAATACAGTAATATGGTGGTAATATAGTAACCATGGATCATTTTGTGGTTACTGTAAATTTACAAAAACTACCATGGTGAAACCATGGTTACTTTAGTAAAAATCAAGGTTATTTTTTCTAAGGTAAGGTTAAAGTTAAGTTTAGGGGTAGGGGTTAATGTAGTGTGTCTGTGGGACTCTAAATAGCCTCAATAAACACACTGCAGTGATGCCCATATACTGTATGTTAGTATTTAAATATGGGTGCAAATAGTATCTGACACTATCTGCACCAGGGTGCAAATAGTATCTACCATTATTTGCACCAGGGTGCAGTTAGTATCTAACATTATTTGTACCAGGGTTGGGGTGCAAATTATATCTGCTACTATTTGCACTGGGGTGTAAATAGCATCTGCCTTTTTTATTGTTTACTATGTAAACATAAGCTAGACTGACGTTTTTGACCGTTGCTATTTTTTTCAGGATCTCTCACAGGGTGCCACATTTCTAAGACACGGTGTCAAGTTAATAGAACTACAACTTTTAAAAACACATCTGGAGACACCTGCATTCTGTTCCATTCATTGCTGTGTGTCAAGATTTTTTTAACGCAGGAACACGTGCGGTCTGAATGGACCCTGACAGTTCCATTTAGTCACTAACCAACTGTAACTTTTTTTCTGACATAATTGGCAAACATATCTGTCGAAAATCAGATGCAATTTTATTCAGGGTTGAATAAATAGTAAATAATAGCATAATAAATATTTTCACAACAAGTATTTTCTATGTTTTGAAATGTTTTTCTATGCAACCACGCAGGTAGACAGACACTTTTGACCGTTGCGCTGCATCTTGCTGTTTTTTTTTTTTTTTTTTTTTTTTTAAGCATTTCGTGCAGGAGGTGGTACTTTTCAAAGTAAAAAACCTGCATTCTTTTCCATTAGTTTGTGCTATTTTTAACACAAAAATGTGCTCAGTCTGAATGGCCCCTAACAGTTCCATTTAGTCATTAACCCACTGCAACTTTTAAAAAAGACCTTCAAAACAATGTTGAAATGTGCACTTAAAGTTATACACATAGGCCCATTTTTCATTGCACGATATAACAAACCTATATATTTACATTTAATTTGACACCTTGCCTTAAAAAGTGTTTTGTTGTAACTATGCACACACTACATTGCTCTGAGGGTTGTCACCCTGTCTTGATAGATGTGCTGTTAAAACCTAGATGCAAAAAGAAACCTGAGGCATTAGCGTGCTTATGCAGTATTTACATATTAAGTAAACATTGACTCATCTATGCATATGCATACATTAATTTGCATATTTCAATTACAGCTATAAACAAGTGGGGGACGGCGGTGAAGAAAATTACATTGGTGATAAAAAGAAATGTATTTCTATAATTGTGTTTCAAATCAGTTTGTTTATCAATCCCCCCACCAATTTGCCTCGAACTTAAAACGCACTAAATTAAGAGAGAAAAATAAAAGTAAAGGTAATTGCAGTGCCTCACATAAGTGCAACATAAAACACTACATCCTTTCATGCGAATTCTCACCTTATCTATAGAAGCACATGGTAGCAATAACCTTGTCTTTATGCATAGCTATGCTTCAGGCAAACCCTCTTTATTTATTAAATTCACATTGTAATCTAGTAAGTGAAATAGTCTGTGATGAATGCTATGGTCTGAGGACGGTAGAAGAGAGAGACTCAAGTAATTTGTAAATTGTGCTAATCAAACAGATTGCAGCTTGTGGGTCCCTTGCAGTGCCTGTGCACTCTCTTGAGTTCATTACAGTAATGAGAGGTGGAGCGAAACGGATATGGCGCGGACACTCGCTGTAATCTACCGCTCACTGCATCCCCCCCATACACCTGATCCATCATCGGATTCTCATTTACCTCCACACTGCCTACTGAGACCTGCAATGGAACAGGCTACGTGTGGAGGCTGGCCTTTTCCGCTGATCTGGGAGCAGGTTGTGTGATGTAACTGTAAGCGAAATAATTAGAGAGGAGGAGGTTGTAGGTCTCGGATCAGCGTGGCTGCTGGGAGTGGTGAAGGTGAGTTGGGGGGCGTTCCTGTGGCTGTCGTGGCCATATGGAAGCTCACGTCGCCCGTCTGTCACCTCCCACCTTTACCAGCCAGCCACATCCGCTTGTAGGCAGTTCCAGGTGAGCAGGGACTACATCTTCATTATCCTGGAATGGGAATTTGCTGGCAAACATCTCCATTTTGGGATAAAATGGAAAGGAGGGCGCACAACAAATCGGGTCAGCCCACTGGCACGTTCTACCCACAGAAAAGGAGGGTTGATCTTTGGACTCTGGAATGCACTAAACACTCATTACGGGTTTCTATGAATTTTGCGGAGCTCCTTTACATCACATCTGCGGCTTTCATTTCGTTCAGCAGCTGAGAGTCAGAAAATGGAACGGTGTCATAAAGGGGAAGCTGTGGAGGCAGTCAGCTGTGATAACTGATGTATTGACACAGGCCCTTCTCCACACACACACACAAATAAAAACACACTGACACCCAAGCTTTTATATTTAACTGCACTGTGGAGGAAAATAGCTATGCAGTCTGGTTGAAAGCATATAACAGATTATTATTGTCAGCATTCCAGTGTAAGTGCTTATAATTCTTCTTTTTATTTATTTTTTCCCAAGCCAAATATTGCAATAAATCCAAAGGATGCAGTGGATTTAATCTTTGAATAGCAGCCAAATTAGTCTCAAGGGGTATTTTGTGTGTGTGTGTGCTGTCACCTTGTGGTCAATAAACGTAATATTTAAAGAGTTTTGCCTACATTCACATCATTTTAAAGGAATATTCCAGAACACAAGATTAATGAACAGCATTTAATCCCTGTAATACCGGAATTTGATAACTTTACACAGATAAGGTGAGTAAGCTATTTTATCACATTAAAATAAACACATGATGTTTCAGTCTTATGGCTATACTTTTGAAACTTTGTCTATTTTAGCATTTATGGATCGGCCCCATGCACTAAATCATTGTAAGTGATTTACTATAACCATTTTTTTATTTATTTTTTTATGCCACAAATGCTGTTAATTGAGCTTCACTTGTATTGAACCCAGAATATTCCTTTCATTCATTTAAACTGCACAGTTTTAATACTGGAAGTTATATATAAGAACAAAATATGATCTCATATTGAATGCTTTTTGAATGCGGCACCCCTTAAATTGACTCACAGGTGTGAGGCCGGCCCGGCTGGCCATGGAGTAAATCCCCACGGACCTCCCGTTCCCCAGCATACTTGTTTGCTCCCATCCGGTTCCGAAATGAGACCAGACCTCCATGGCATGCACACCTACAGCCAGCCGGTTGTGACGAGGCTCGAGGACGGCCCAAGAGGCCCTCCTCCTCAGTCGCTAACCCGCCCTATGCCGGGTACGCAGAGCAAGGTAAGTGCTTTGAGGCCCCCTCAGCGCAGCCGCCTCGGATCGAAGCAATGCTCCTCGATGTGACGTTGCCTGCTCCCCCCCCTCCACCGCGAGGCCCCACCCCCAGGTACGTCAGATGCGATTGTCCCCTTAGTGGCCCTCGCCTGGAGCTTGGACGTGTGGCTAACGCTTTCCAACCCGTCGCGGTGGCTGGCCAGGACCATCCGATTCGGCTACATGATTCAGTTCACCAGGCGCCCGCCCTGGTTCAGTGGCATCTGCTTCACTTCAGTGCAGGATGAGAACGCCGCCACCCTGCGTGCGGAGATCGCGACCCTTCTATGCAAGGGTGTGACAGAGCCTGTCCCTCCAGCCGAGATGGGGAAAGGGTTCTAAAGCCCTTACTTCAACGTACCAAAGAAAGGCGGTGGGTTGCGGCCAATCTTGGACCTGCGAGTTCTGAACCAGGCCTCACACAAACTCCCGTTCAAGATGCTAACGCAGAAACACATTCTGGCGTGCGTCCGGCATCAAGATTGGTTCGCGGCGGTAGACCCGAAGGACGCGTACTTTCACGTCTCGGTTCTACCTCGACACAGACCCTTCCTACGGTTTGCTTTTGATGGCCAGGCGTATCAGTACAAGGTCCTCCCTTCGGCCTGTCCCTGTCCCCTCGCGTCTTCACGAATGTTGCAGAGGCAGCTCTTGCCCCGTTAAGGGAAGTGGGCATCCGCATACTCAACTACCTCGACGACTGGCTGATTCTACCCCACTCTCGAGAGTTGCTGTGCACACACAGGTATTTGGTGCTCAGGCACCTCAGCCGTCTAGGGCTTCGGGTCAACTGGGAAAAGAGCAAGCTCACCACGGTTCAGAGCATCTCTGTTCTCAGCATGGAGTTAGACTCGGTCTCAATGATAGCGTGCCTCACAAGCAAGCGCATGCAGTCGGTGCTGAACTGCCTGAAGTCATTCAGGTGGAGGACAGCGGTTCCACTTTCAGAGGCTCCTGGGACATATGGCTTCCTCAGCGGCAGTCACGCCGCTCAGGTTGATGCATATTAGACCGCTCCAGCGCTGGCTTCAGACTCAAGTCCCGAGATGGGTATGACATCACGGCACACACTGTGTAGCTATCACGCCGCTCTGCCACCGCTTATTCAGCCCTTGGACAGACCTTGCATTTCTATGGGCAGGAGTTCCCCTACAGCAAGTGTCCAGACATGTTGTGGTCACCACAGACACCTCCAAACTGGGCTGGGGTGCCGTGTGCAATGGGCACGCAGTCGCCGGTTCCTGGTCAGGACCGTGACTGGGTTGGCACATCAACTGCCTAGAGTTTCTGGCTGTACTACTCGCCCTGCGGAGGCTATTGCTGTTGATCCAGGGCAAGCATGTGTTGGTCCGGTCCGACAACACAGCGACAGTAGCCAAGGCGGCATACTCTCTCGTCGCATGTCGTAACTCGCCCGCCATCTCCTCCTCTGGAGTCAGCAGCGGCTGAGGTCGCTGGGGGCCACTCATATCCCGGGCAGCCTCAACGCCACAGCAGATGTGCTGTCGTGGCAGGCAACGCTCAGCGGAGAGTGGAGACTCCACCCCCAGATGGTCCAGCTGATTTGGAGTCCATCTGGAAAAGCACAGGTAGACCTGTTTGCTTCCCAGGAATCCTCCCACTGCCCGCTCTGGTAT
This sequence comes from Myxocyprinus asiaticus, assembly GCF_019703515.2. Classification (NCBI taxonomy): domain Eukaryota; kingdom Metazoa; phylum Chordata; class Actinopteri; order Cypriniformes; family Catostomidae; genus Myxocyprinus; species Myxocyprinus asiaticus. The sequence goes on along the minus strand of NC_059370.1, from coordinate 37,431,989 downwards.
TCCCTGATGGGAGCCCCCCTCGGGACAGACGTGCAGGCACACAGCTGGCCCCGGGGGCTGCGCAAATACACATTCCCCCCAGTGAGCCTTCTTGCACAGACCCTATGCAAGGTCAGGGAGGACGAGGAACAATTCACCCTCATTGCCCCATACTGGCCCACTCAGACTTGGTTCTCGGACCTCACGCTCCTCGTGACAGCACCTGCCTGGCGGATTCCCCTGAGGAAGGACCTTCTTTCTCAGGGACGGGGCACCCTCTGCCATCTGCACCCAGACCTCTGGAATCTCCATGTCTGGCCCCTGAATGGGACGCGGAAGGTCCAGGCATTTGAGCCGGTTTCATCCCGTGCTCTTTCAGGTAGGAACAGGTAGAGTTCGGTAATACGGAACAGCTGGCTGGGTGTATCGCTTGCGTATAGTGCCTTTCCCCTCCCCTGAGGCAAAAACGTGCACTTTTACCCCCAGTCGAGTTCTCGAAGTCATGGAACCTTGATGTCCTTCCTCCCTAGCCCTAAGGTTCGCAAACTCGGTGGAGGAGTTCGCAGCCAGCCCCACTACGGGGTCTAATATTCCCTGTACTGGGATAGGTGCTCCACAGGTGCCGATTACTCCGGTAACCCCTGTGATGTATATTCCGCGGTACAGTCTCCCTGTCAGCGGACCCGCATCTCCCTTGGGCAGAGCTCTCTCTGCTCCCGGTCGCTGTGTTTGTAGAGTTCCCCACCCCCTTTTTTCATGGTGGGACCCACCACCATGCCTCTTCCATGTGCGACTACTGAACCCATGTGTCGTATTGCCACATGTTGACCTCCCCTTTTGGGCAGGATGTGGTCTCCATGGGGTCTTTTCCGCCTGAAAGTATAGGAAAGGAAAAGAACACCTTCCCCAATGCGTATGACAGCGTTAGATGGCCCCAGCTGAATCTAATACTCAGTGGAAAAAGACAGCAGGCTGGCGTGGCCTGCTCCCATGCTAGTTACGTCGCTTCCCCCCCTCAGGGATGCGGGGAACAACATGACGTCTTCTGGGGTGTTGGGGGAGGTTACGTGCAGTCTGATGCACCTGCTATTACACACGCAGCAGCTTGCTTGCACCTGCATCAGCAGTTCACGTAACATGGTTCAGCTGTTGTGGCGTTTTTCCATAGGGACCCCTAGTGTCACTACATCGTCACAACGTTGAGTGAGTGACAGAAGGGAAAGACGTTGTGTCCCTCTTGCCACAATGCTGTACTAGCTGCTGAAATGGCTGTCTCAAGAGAGACCCCTAGTGTCACTACATCGACACAACTTCTCGTTCCCTCCATCAGGGAACGGAGGTTACGACAGTAACCGAGACATTTTCAAATTTGTTCAACGTATTTCGGCTATAGAAAAATCGGCACACACTTGATGATTTTTATGTGAGATCAGGCTGGATAGAAATTAAGAGGCAATATTTTCCCACTGGGTTTCATTTCCAGGGAAATTCTGTGATCCTGATGAGGGCACGACTGTTCTATTCATACAAAAAAATGTCAAATTCTTAAATTTGATCTATTTATAAATATAAATTATTTATCCAAGTTAATATACGTATCTTATGTGTCATGCAATAATAAGTACACGTAGAAATAGAGTATTAAGAAATATATCAGATTTTACAAATAAAACAGATTCATAATGGGGCATTTTTTGCCACAACATTTTACATTTTGGTGCCATTTTTGTAGTTTTCAGTGGCATTTTTGCCCCAAGCCCTCATTAATTTCGGATGGTGCTGTGAACAAACTTAGGATATGAGTAGAAAATTGGAACTGGGCGCTTTTAATTTAGGCGACGTAAACATAGCCAAGGTGCAGATCAAAGAAAATGAGACTCAACAACTGGTGTTGCTGCCAAAACTTTAAAACAGATTCAGCTTTTTCCTTAATCTCTTATACAGAAATCTGTTTCTTACTGATTTTCCTACATTCCATCCCTCTTTCTCTTTCTTTCACTGTCTCTCAGTGCAAGTGAATTTAGAACTCAATGCAGAATTCATATGTGTCACATGCCATCACATGCTTTCAGCCGCATGGGACTGCGGTCCTCTGCTTCCTCCCTCTGCCCCATTTCATCATTCCGATCTCATCCACTACAAAAGGCCATAACAGAATGATCCCATCATGGATATTGTACATGTTAGTCTCCTGTGTGCAAGACAGAAACTATTCTGGATTCCTTTTTAAGTGAGACCTTTAATGGGAGTAATGCGGCATTGTAAGTGGATGAAAAAATACGAACAGAAAGCACAAAGAATGGCCAAAAAGAAAAGATCGATGAAACAACAAGCCCATCAAACCTTTACAGCAAACCTCTGCATAATAGCTCCAATGTGAAACGCTTTCAGATGGACTGCAATAGTTATGGGGCCATAAATACAGATTTGATAAATAGTAACATCGATTTGAGCCACCCTGCCCATTAATCATGATGGGAATGTTTGTATTTTTTATAAATTAGGATGATTATTCTTACTAAAACGAAAGGATCGTCTTTTTCCGATTACTTTTATTCTCTTTTTATTATTTTGCAAAAACTCAATTGCTTTGGCCTCTGTTTTATCTCCATTCTGCATTTATATGGACTGTAAGTTGCAGTAAGTGAATTACTCTGTTTGTGAACAAATTTGTGTTTATAATGAGCACTGGGAGTAAATCACTCTCTATTGTTTTTCCTTTTCTTTCATTCTCTCATTCTCTGGGATGTTCTGCATAGATGGCTGCCAAGAAAGCTGATTTGGTCTCTCATCGCCATGTCTGACATTTCAGAGTTAACTGAATCCCTAAAGAAACACACAAAACACAATATTTTGTTGGTGTATCGAGAGATTGCAGAGGGCCGCGCCCTTGTGCTTAAATCGCCTCTGGTGCTTCCTGAACAAGGAAAACAATTTACCCGCTAAATTTGTGTGCTTTCATCAATTAGCAAAACACAATTTGAAGGAAGCAGACAGAAAAGGATTAGCCTCAGCACAATTGAGAACAGATGAATATGGCTCAAAGCATCTGCCATATAATTGAGGACAATTTACAGTACATCAAGACAAGTAGACAAGCTGTGACTAAAGAGGATTCATCAATGACCAGAAATGTGGTGTGCGTGGTTCTTGAAATAATAGTATATTCTCTGGAAAATCTAAAACATAGAAATGATATCCATCACCAATTTCGTGTGATAGATCAGTGATTTTTAGAGATGTACGCTGGCCATTTCTCTTTTCTCCATGACACAATGCACATACACAGGGGTGTTGTTTACTAATGTTTGTGGAGTTGGAACCAGTGGCATTCCTGGCTCGCTTGGTGACCTTGGCAAGATGAGACATGACCAAGTTAAAAAACCATATTAACAACTTGGTGGTTTGTCTGGGGTACAGATTTTGTCTAGGTTACAAGGGGACCCGAGTTCAAAACCTGACTTAAAATATCATTATTTTTAATAATCCAAGCAAAATAGCAACTGAACCTGACGCCATGGATGGAAAAGAGCAGATTTAACATTTTTACAATAAATCTTTTTGTGTTTCATCCATGAGTAAAACACAATAAAGCTCATGACCACAATTAGACCATATTTAGACATGCGAATGGGTGATTTCTGCTAAATAATTGCCCTTTTATCTATTACAGTATATATTTACAACAATAAATATGTAATCTAATTATCATGGATGGATGGATGGATGGATGGATGGATTTGTAAGTTCCACATGACTCAACAATCAGTTTGAACTGGCATGAAACTTCTGTACATACCTTGATCATGAACTGTATATGTGTGTTCTGTTGACAGTAAAACAAGTATTAACCAAACATGACAGCTTTATGAAGCATTTATGCCACACTGTGCATTACATGACATAACAGCATATGTAATGATTCTTGACATGATTGCCATGGGCATGATCCACACTGATTTTAAATCCTTCAGCATCACTCAGTGTATCTGGCTCCAACATGACATAAGCGACTTCTTACTTTCACGATACCATCTTTGACTATAATGTTTGCATTAGTTAGATCTCTTGGATATTTCAGACCAAAATAAATGAAAAAATAAAGAAATTAAAAATGAAGCCTATTTTTTTGGATCATTTTTAGGGTAAAGAGCTTTTGCATTGGGACATAATCATCAAGACAACTAAGCAATTTAGCCTTCTTCCCCCATCCCCCCAAATCTCACACAGAGATTAAAAAAAAAAAAAAAAAAAACCTCTTTCTAATTACGTTTGTGCAAAAATAATTACGATTTGTAAATGTACAATTCTACATAGAAAAATAGACAAATTTACTTCTACTGTTGTCTTCTGCAAAATATTTTATTTATTTATTTATTTGTCTGTTTGATTGTTCATTATTGTTTGTTTGTTTGGTTTTGTTTGTTTGTTTGTATGTTTTAGTGTGAAATGCGACCTGGAAATATTTTTTGTCGAGAGGAACCAATACAATTCTATGTTAATTACTCACAGTCAGAGTTTGAAATAAATCCAAAGATTAGCATCCCTTTTACAATTTCAGTGCATGAAGACAGAAAAACGTGTGCATATTAAATTAATTCATACTATAAGAACTCTAACATTGAGGGATACATGTCAATGAAATGCTCACGTCACCTCAACTGGTTTCTTCCAACACATGATGATATGCTAAAGGTTAGAAACCTTCCAAAAATAGACCTCTTCCAATTACTTATGTTTCAATAGACTCATGGTACAATACAGTTCATTAACTGCTTCGGCTTCATTATCTGTGTTAATGAAGGTGCACAGTGACTCATCGGTCCATGGCTTCTAACTGACGTCCAGGTCTGCATGTCTCGGGCCACCGAGTTTGTTGTGTGCATTCGCAATTTCTGCTATACTATATAAAACACACTAGGAATGAAAATATTGGAACAATCTGTATCTCCACTCCATCGAGTGATCAGGTGAGGGGTTAATCAGACCTCAATGATATAAAGACACTCACGGCTGTTAAGTATTTAGACACAACACTGAAAGAGTCTTTGAGAGAAAAAGCACAAAGAAAGATACATAGCAGTAGCATAAGTATTTTATTAACTATTTGACGTTCTTTTCACTTTCACAGGTATCTACAGCATTAAATAATGTAAGACTAGCATGTTAAGGGTATGTGTTCTTTCGAGAGGCAGTTGTTAAGCTTAAAAATTGTTATTGATATTCATAGGGAAAAACATTACAGTCATGCTTTGGGTACCTCACCTTTACAGTATTCCCCCTGGTCACACAAAGACCCATTAAATTACAATGTGCAGTATGTTTGTTTTTTACAGTAGCTCAGTTTGTTGCAATGCCTCCGTCTACAAGGCTAGCCTTGAAACACTACAGGACTTCAAAAAACACTAATTTGAGAGAAAGAAAGAAAGAGAGAAAGAAAGAAAGAAATTGCAGTGGTTTTTATGTCTTCAACAAATGTGTGATGTATTTACCTTCATGCCAGTGTATTTGTAGAATATGTTAAACAAGACTCAGCTGGTGGCCTAGAATGGCACTGCATAAGGAATATTAATGTTTTTCATATTGGTAGGTGTTACTGAGATATTAACAGTAAACAGATTACTGCTGTGCAGTGTATGAGAAAGGAATGCTGATGGAATTCACCTGTTAAGCACAGCTCATTGATGTGCTACACTGCCCATTGTAACAGTATAAAGGATGGGCATGGAGGAGGCGGGATCTGGCTGAACAGTCAAAGTAATATATAATGTAAATTAAACAAAAACACACAAACACAAATGCACACACGGCAGCTGCGTGCGGCTCTCTCTCTCCCAAACTGCCACATCTGGCTGCATTTATCCCTCTCCTCGGCCGATTAGCCCGATTGGGGGCCGGGCGTGCATAGTCACGGCCTGGCCCCGCCCTCCTCGTCACACCCATTCTTTCTCTTGTTTTTTCTCTCTTTTCTTTTTCAGTCTTTTTCTTGAGAACAGTAATCAATAAATATTTTAGCTATTAATTTGGTATGCTATTTTAATATTTTAAAATCATTACTTCTACAGTGTTTGCACTGTATTGATTTTCCTCAAAATGTTGTTTCACAGTTCTTGCCAGGCAGCACATTACTGATATTCCTCTTCTAAACACCTAACCTCAAATATTAAACTCCTGTGGTTAATTCAGCCTGAACCACTTAAAGTAACTCCAAATTCCATTCAAATATTGTTTGTTTGATAATTTCAGCTTTAGACACTCCAAGCACTTTACATAGTATAGGGAGAATCTCCTCAACCACCACCAGTGTGCAGCATCCACCTAGATGATGTGATATCAGCCATAGTGTGCCAGAACACCCACCACACACCAGCTATTGGTGGAGAGGATAGAGTAAAGTTATAGGGCCAATTAACCAATGTGGATTATTAGGAGGCATTAGGCCAGGACACTAGGTTACACCCCTACTCTTTACAAGAAATGGGATTTTTAATGACCACAGAGAGTGAGGACCTCAGTTTAACATCTCATCTGAAAAGCAGTGTCTTTTTACAGTATAGTGTCCCTGTCACTATACTGGGACATGAGGACCCACACAGATCACAGGGTGAGCACCCCCTGCTGGCCACCCTAATACCTCTTCCAGCAGCAACCTTAGTTTTCCCCAGGAGGTCTCCCATCCAGGTACTGGCCAGGCTCAACCCTGCTTAGCTTTAATGGGCAACCAGGCAAGAGCTGCAGGGTGATATGGCTGCTGACTCCACAACTTATCCCTCAGTCTGTCTTTCCACCACAATAAAATATTTTTCCTGTAATAGAGGTTGATTCTAAGCTCTTTTTTTTCTTTTTCTTTTTTTTTTTTCATGCAAAAAGTATGATAATAGTAAGTAATTGTGTGTGTTTAGAATACATAAAAGGCTAGCAAAGGCCTTAGCAAGACAAACTAGTCTGACATTTTATTCTTAATGTAGCAGGTGGGTTGTGAACAAACCACACAGAATACAAAAAAATATCCTTTGGGGTTTTACTCTGACAGCTGTCCATAAAAAATAAAAAATAAAAAAATAACTGTGGTCGATATATATATATATATATATATATATATATATATATATATATATATATAAATTAAAAAATGGAATGGAAAACAGAAATGAAATACAAAAATGGAATAAGGAACAACGAAATATGGTAAGGGCCAGTCGTATGCAAAACTTGGTCAAACTACACACATGCAGTCCACATGCATCCCAAAGAATTATCAACTGATGAACAAAACTGGGAGCTCTCTTGCACAATACAAGTTCTCACGAGAGAGTGCCGGAAAGCAGGTGTCACAAAACTCCAGTGTCACAAAACTCTGGTTCTTAAAGAGGTCACGTCCAATTTATGACGAGTTAAATTACATGAAATTTCTCCACTTGGCTACATTAAAATGTTTTAAATGTAATTTCCACCACAAAATACTGTTGAATATAATACATCACTCTAGATGTGATGGAAAGTATATTCTATAGTTATAGAAATAATGTTTGTGATATTTCGCAAAATGCAGTTTTGATGTAGCATTATATTTATACAGAACCAAAACTTAAAATTTTAACACTATTCCTTGTCTTGCAAGTGTTGGTGTCTCCTTCAGGAAATGCAAATCTAGTTTAAAATTATCTATTATATTTTGAACACAAACATTGTCACAAAAGCACTGCAGTGCATTTTTGATTTATGGATCTATGGATTTATGGAGAGAGAGAGAGAGAGAGAGAGAGAGAGAGAGAGAGAGAGAGAGAGAGAGAGAGAGAGAGCTTTACACAGCAGTTTTTATTGAGTCAGATGACTGTGTTAGATTTCCCAGGCTGTAAACGTCCAAATCATGACCTATAGTTTAGTTAGGGGGATTGTTCTGGCTCAGTAGTGCAACAGACATTATGTCCCAAAACTTGGCCATCAATCACTCCCTCTGTTTTTCACCTCCCACCACTCCACTCCTGAGGCATTGTCTGTCCTGAGCTCATGCATATTCATGATGGACATGGGTCATGTGCTCAGGAGAAGCCATCATTCATGATTAGCACAGCAACACTTAGAGAAAGTTTTAAAAGACCCAGGGCCCTATTTTAAGCAATAAGTCATATGCGTGAAGTCAATGAGCATGGCCTGAAGTTTTGGTATTTTTGTGCAAGCATGCGCTAAGTCTAGGTGCAAGTGGGTTTGGCGAAATTATGTGCGCAATGCGCTAATGGGCTGGGTCATGTGCGATTTAATTCTGAGGTTATTCTCCAGCACTGTCTGCGTCCTATTATATAGTCCATTCCCTGTCAAGTACCAGCAATATAAACAAAGACAGCACATTCATAAGAAGTTGGTAGTGTAAATGGGCTGTAATGATTTAGAAGAATATAAACATGGACGTATGTTCTTTTGTGCAGTAACTGTATCCTTGTGGAATATCAGGCATATTTCTTTGAAAGTGACATGCTCCTTATATACGCATGGAAAATGTGGTTCTCATCAGGATTTGCACCATTAAATTATACAGAACGTAAGAATTATCAATCATGTTGATTAAGTGACACACAACTCATGGCTAGTATTAACAGTCATTGTATGTGGATTTGTGCACGCACTTCACTTCTACAGGTCGATTTTGCTTTACAATTTAAATTAATTTATTGAAGATATTTCTAAATTTGAATTACACTTCAAACAAAGCGAAAATATAATCAAAAAAGCAAAGTGGTCAAAATAACCTATGTAACCTATGTTGGATTACTTCTTCAGCACTGGTAGATTTTTTCACTTTTTTGACTATAAACTCTGCCAGTACAGTAAGACAAAATACACATGTTAAAAATACATTCTCTGAAAAACCTAAATATCTTATGCAGTGTTGTTTCTAAAACAAGATAAATCAAATTGATCTTGATATTTTTACAGGAAAACAATACAAAAAATATTATCAAGAATACGATTTTTGCCCTAATATCAAAGGTTTTACAAGAAAAAAAGAAATTATGATCCAATGTGAATTTTCTTGATAAAAAAAAATATATATATATATATATATATATATATATATATATATGATCGTGCCTGGTAACATGTAAAATGGCTAGAAATAGCATTTTAGCTTAGCATAAAGCTGACAATTTACACAAGGTTTATTTCTATTTCTTCTGCTCCAAACTTACTTCAAACTTACTTCTCTGTCTGCTCATATGAATGTAACACATAAGAAAGTGTTTCACTGCTGTTCAAATGCACTTTGGTTCGCATCATTTATATGTATAGATGTTTTCCATCTGAAAGGACTAAATATTCAATGAAACAAATGACTTTTCATACTTTTTGAATGTAACTATTCTAATTACCAATTATTTAAATTGTAACTGTAGTGGAATACAGATACTTATATTTTTTATTTTAAATACGTAATCCCATTACATGAATTCCGTTACTCCCCAACCCTGAACATATATATATTAGGGATGGTACGATATATTAAATTTCGATATATCGCGAACCAAAAAAATAGCGAACCATATTGTCATAACTCGATATTTCAAAATTTCCAACATCGTTTTCTGTCCATGTGATCATAAGTCAAGTAATTTTTATTTGTATAGCGCCTTTCACAACACACATCATTTCAAAGCTGCTTTACAGAAGTTCAGGCAATAACAGAAGACAAAACTGTAATATCTATAATGTCTTAGTCATCATTGTGTAGTTTGATAAAATATGATTGTGAATTGTGTTTAAAAAAAAGTAATTAAATAATAATTGTATTTATAACCCAGTGAGCAAGCTGAAGGTGACTGTGGCAAGGAACACAAAACTCCATAAGATGTTGGTTAATGGAGAAAAATAACCTTGGGAGAAACTAGGCTCACTGTGGGGGCCAGTTCCGCTCTGGCTAACATCATGAATATAATGTCAATATTACTTATGTATAGTGTGAGATGTATAGTGCAAGTCATGGTTTAAAATTATTAAACTAAGTAAGTGTTAAGGGTCAGTGTTTAAAACAAAGATTTTCTATGAACAGTAAGATTAATGACTAATGTCTTTGAAGTCCATCCTGGATTAACTGCAGAAGTTCACATAGATGCAATTGTCCTTGTTAGTTGGCTGATGAAGGGTTTTGTTGGCAATTAATTGATAGTCTATGTATTCCATTTCAAGAGTGTAGTCCATCATTAGACCAAGGTGATGCAGGCAGAGATCAGTTAGGTGCATCGCAGTTCAACCTGGCCGGTAATTTCGGTGAGGTCTATCCTAAGTCCAAGGTTCAGACAATGGCATATGAAGTATTCCATGTCTTATGGTTGGAGTTGGCATCAGTTCATCCTCTGAAGTCCATCGTAATAGACTGAAGTGATGTTTGGCTGGCACTGGCTGCTATTAGTCATCATCACACAGCGACACGTAGCAGTGGAGTCCAACACGAAGCAGGAATGGAGCTGGATCCAGCCGGTTCTGGTGACCTCAGTATAGGAGTCCCGAGGTTGAGACAGGGAAACAAATAAATTGTCTGCATCTTGAACAGTGTTAGGCAGACTATTCCATAGTTTAGGAGCCAAATATGAAAAGGATCTACCTCCTTTTGTGGATTTTGATATTTTAGGAACTATTAACAGGCCAGAATTTTGCGATCGTAATGAACGTGATGGAATATAGCGTGGTAGAAAGTCACTTAAGTACTGCGGAGCTGGACCATTCAAAGCTTTGTAGGTAGTTAACAGAATTTTAAAATTAATACGAAATTTAACAGGTAGTCAATGTAATGATGATAAAATGGTGCTAATATGATCATATTTCTTGGTTTTCGTCAGCACTCTGGCTGCTGCATTTTGAACCAATTTAAGTTTATTTACTGATCTTGCTGGATATCCTCCCAGTAATGCATTACAATAATCTAGTCTTGAGGTCATGAACACATGAATTCATTTTTCGGCATCAGCAACAGACAGCATGTGTCGTAATTTAGCAATATTTCTTAGGTGGAAGAATGCTGTTCTACAAACATAGGTAATTTGATTTTCAAAGGACAGACTGGTATCAAATATAACACCTATGTTCTTCACTGTTGAAGATTATATAACAGTATATCCATCAAGAGTCAAATTATATTTTAGTGGCTTATTTTTAGAGGTTTTTGCTCCAATAATTAGAACCTCTGTTTTGTCGGAATTGAGTAGAAGGAAATTTCTGGACATCCAATCTTTTATTTCATTAATACACTGCTAATTTGGAGAATTGTGAAATCTCATCAGGTTTTGAAGAAATATAAAGTTGGGTATCGTCAGCATAACAGTGGAAACATTCCACGATTCCTGATAATATCTCCCAGGGGAAGCATATACAAGGAGAAAAGCAGAGGCCCTAAAACTGATCCCTGTGGCACTCCATACTTTACTTTTGTTTGGTTTGACAATTCCACATTTACATAGACATAGTGGTAGCGGTCTGCTAAATAGGACCTAAACCATGCTAATGCAACTCCACAAATGCCAACATAATTCTCTTGCCTATTCAAGAGAATGTTGTGATCTATCGTGTCGAATGCAGCACTAAGATCTAAAAGCACTAGAAGTGAAATGCAGCCACAATCAGATGATAAGAGCAAGTCATTTGTAACTCTGATAAGTACAGTATCTGTACTGTGATGAGGCCTAAATCCTGACTGAAATTGTTCATATATACTATTTCTCTGTAGAAATGAACATATTTGGGAGGATACCACCTTTTCAGGTATTTTCGACATAAACGGGAGATTTGAAATCGGTCTATAATTAGCCAGTTCCCCAGGATAAAGTTCTGGCTTCTTAATAAGCGGTTTGATAACTGCCATTTTAAAGTTTCTTGGGACATGTCCTAAGGATAGTGAGGAGTTAATAATTTTAAGAAGAGGTTCTAAGATTACAGGGAATACCTCTTTTAAGAGCTTGGTTGGTATTGGATCAAACAAACATGTTGTGGCTTTTGATGTTTCGATAAGTTTTGTTAGCTCTTCATGACCTATGACAGTGAAGGATTGAAGCTGCACATGAGGAAAATTATGAGACATTGTTTTCTGAGGTACTGGGACAGATGATTGCATAATTAAAATTTTATTTAGGATTATTTCAATTTTATCAGTAAAGAAATTCATGAAGTCATTATTCTTGTGCTGCGACGGAATATCTGGTTCTGTTGAGGCTTTATTCCTAACCAATTTAGCCACAGTACTGAATAAACACCTAGGATTGTTGTGGTTATTTTCTATGAGGTTGCTAAAATATGCTGACCTGGCAGCTTTTAGTGCCTGTCTGTTGAAATGACCTGTCAAATTTCATAATCTCTCTATCGCTTGATTTTACCACTACAGCACTTTTTTCTACACTGTTTACAGAGTTCACACAAGGTCCTTGAAGGGCTTAAAATGCTTGAATTTAGCTTTTAGAAATTAAAGTACTCTAATACCTGGAAAATCTGGAAATTAAAGTACTCTAATAATGAAAAGTGCTTGAGAATAAAACGGATCGTTTCCTCCGTATAATGTGTGTCCATTGAGATGACTCCACTTTCATTGAATAATGTGTCTTAACATCCTTTCTGTTCTTTACAGTCAGATGAATAATATATTAATTTTAATCTCACACAGCATGGATATGTTTAGAAACCTCTCGCTGATGTTCGCTGAACCGGACCACTGTGAAATAGTGATATCCGATTCTTGAACGAATCATTCTTTTGAGCCGATTCTCAGCAAGTACCCAGTCGAGCTGGTTCACAACATCGAACTGAATCGAACTTTATTTCCTGGTTGATGACGCAAGATGCACAGCTGAAGTACATGTACTGGCTACGCAGCACATCGAACTGTCGACTCAAAAAGAACCGAATGAGTCAGTCCCATTAACTGCTGAAGTTTACCAAGGGTTATCGAGGACCTGCAGTGTGTTGAAACGTTAATAGCAGTAGCCGTATAAAACATTTATAAACCTATAGATGTTTGTTTCTGTGTTATTCATTGAATTATTTAAAATATTTGCAAATGAAGGTCTTGAGACTTAAGCATGCATTTTTACTCAATTATGTTACTAATACAAATTATTAATAATATATTAGTTTTCTAGTTGTGCTCGTATTTTTTAATTAGACTTAATGAATTGTGTAGCGAAATGTGATGGACATTTTCAAGAAATGTAAATTTCTTTAACTTATGTATCAGCAACATCATACTAAAACTAAACTAAATGCAGACAACTATCAGCCTGAGACAAAGTTTGAAATTAATGAGTTGGACTCATACAGGCAGGCGGCTCTTACGAGTTACTAGACCAGTTATTGAACCAAAGAACCTGTTCAAAATTAATGAATCAAACCTACAAGCAGAATCGAAAGTCAGCTATTCGGTCGTGTCCGACTCAAAAAGAACTGAATGAGCCAGTCCCATTAACTGTTGAAGTTTGCCGAGGATTACCGAGGAGTCTGATGAGTGAGCTGCTGATACTATGAGCATGCGTGTACCGAGGACTTGAACGAGCTCTTTATATGCTTTAGATACATAGAACATATCCGCGTTTGTACATTCTTGTCTGTATTGGGTACTTTAGGTGCAAAACTTTAATGTAGAAAACTTTACATCCAAGATGTAATCAATATTTGTCAGTTGTATTCGACGTGCAGGATCACAGAATGAAACACTGATGACAATAAATGCCATTATTATTATAACTTAATTGAATAAAATGTAATAATCAGCATTATGCATTCACATATGGCTTTATTTAAAGGTTTGAGCGTGAAAACCATGACTCCGGGATGTTAGAATTACGTGCTAGTGAGGTCATTACGTGATGACGTAAAAGAACCGCTGAATTGGTTTTTGAACAAGTTCATGGAAACGAACTGTCCGAAAGAACCGGTTCGCGGAAATGAATCTGACTTCCCATCACTACTGTGAAATGCACGTTGAAACTCTTAAAGTGACAGTACCTTTTTAGCATTTCTTATACAAATGAATGTAAACGCAATGTTTTTACTTGTAAATTGTACACATTATTTAAAACAGTGATAGCTCATATCATTATTATATATACTGTTTCATGATATAATATTAATTAACAAAATGTTGCATTTTTATTTTTATTTTTACAAAGTTAAAATGTGATTATAATAATAATAATAATAATAACGACAAAAAAATGATTAAAAAATAAAATATTCACATTCACATGCTTTTTTCAGGACAGGTTTTATTCAGTTCTATTGCTTGTTCTGCACCTGATCAGCCTGAATGTGTGATCTTTTCTTATAGAGAAAGGTATTTGAGCAAATCTTATTATTTAAACTTTGAGAAATTATATTGTGTATTAAAGAACTTTATTTTGATGAGAAATTATTGTGTATTTTGCTCAAACATTTTTTTTCAGAATATAAAATATATTGTTATTTAAGTGTTATTAAATCAAATCGAGATAATATCGAATCGTGAACCTCATATCGTATATCGAACCGAATCGTGAGATAACCATATCGTCCCATCCCTAGTATATATACAAATATATAAATATATATATATATATATATATATATATATATATATATATATATATATATATATATATATATATATACAGTGTTGGGTATCGCTACTGGAAAAATTCAACTAGTGAGAGTGTGAAAAGTGTGTTTATTTAAGAGTTTATTTGTAAAGTCCACAAAACTGCCCATATTTGAAGAAACACCCGCATCCAAACATGTATATCTTTAATTGAGTTCTGCAGCACCATAAATTTCAAAAGGATTTAAATATGTGATTTGAATGTACTGCTTGTGCATTCTTTAAGGGAGAATACATGTAAATGGGGTCACTTTTTGCCACTGAGATGTATATTTTAGACATGTATATACATTTATTATATAAGTTTGTTTAGGTGTGCATTTACGAGTGTGTGCATTGCATTTTCAAAATCTCTCTGAAATGCTTTTTGCATATTCTCATAAAGTAGTATCTGTTTACAATGGGGAGAATGAAGACTTCCATTAACCAAAGGAATGACTCTTGGGAATTGATACAGATGGTATATTTGACAACATG
The DNA here is from genome assembly GCF_019703515.2 of Myxocyprinus asiaticus. NCBI lineage: Eukaryota > Metazoa > Chordata > Actinopteri > Cypriniformes > Catostomidae > Myxocyprinus > Myxocyprinus asiaticus. The sequence continues at coordinate 37,416,925 of NC_059370.1, read as the reverse complement.
TTTTCCCACACAAAACACAGGTGTAAGTTATCAACTGTTTGTGCTCAGTTGAATACTGTGCATTATAAACGTTCAGGTATATCCTAGAATTGTTATTAAGTATTTAAGTCATGCCAGAGGAGACTCTGTTACATAATGTGTAGACTAGCACACAGTTCTTTCATTGATAATTCATGCTTTTGGACAAGCAGGCAGAGTCAGTTCTTCAGCATTCACCCCCTAGGTGCACCTCTTTCTCCCTTTCTCATTAAGTTATATGATCCAGTTGACTAATTTGGTGCTTCAGAAATGAAGATAAGTATTTATAAGAAGGGAGGATCACATTGGGATACAAAATAGTACAGGTATATGGGTAGCGAATGAGAAATACTTGCATGCACAAAGCTTTTTAGGGCTGCAACCCTCTGTGTATCTCTTTTCATAAGCTAGCTGAACTTAGTACTTTATTCAAATGAACCTAAGTCAAGCTAAATCAAATTTAATGTCATTCTTCTCTTCTTGGTCAAGTGTAAAATATAAAAGGCATATAAGATGAATAAATTCACTACACATTTGTGGCAAATTTGAGTTTTGCAGCCACAATTGAATCCATAACATCACAAAGCATAACCTACATAATCAAAAGTAAAAAAAAATTGTTTTCAATATTTATCTTTATAAAATGGATATAATATGGAATCTGACTGTAAATTCTGATTGGATGAGCCGCGATGCAAATTGACTGTAAATACACAAACTGTGATTGCACATTCCATATTAATGTGTTAATTTGCCATGTGGCTAGACAAGCGCAAACAACCTACAGTTAGGATAATGAACTATACTGTATTACTAGGTGTTAATACTCATAATTATTAATAATAAATGAACATCTTCAATAAAAATCCATGTCTTTTATCATAGTGCTGTTGCCGCCATTTTATTGAAGCAATAAGCCATTTGAGTGTGTATTACAGTGATTTTACCACAGTTTAGGTGGTGCTAGTTTTCGGACTGATGCTCATGCAAAACTACGTATTCTGTTCTTGGAATATATTCCTGGGCCAAACATAAATAACTATTTTAAACAGCAACAAAGACACAGAGCATTCACTGGATGCAATTAAATGGCAATTAAACTATCTTTTCAACCTAAAAGATTCTTCACACTTCCAGATGATGAGCTCGCTTCAGCTCGCATCATTTCAACAGCAGAGCATGTTTTCTTTGTGACATTTCTCAAGAACATGAAATCACAATTCCCATTAGACCTTTAGACAAGCACTTAACAGTTCTTCTCACAATTTAGCACTGAAGCGTTTCAAGCTCAAAGATGAGAACTTAATTACATCCCTGCTATTCTTCATACTTGTTTTCCCAACGCTAGGATGAAATAAACTAATTAGTGACTTCTGTTTGCCACATACACCCTGCCTCCTAAAAACAGAAAAAAAATCTCTGTTTAATTTTGCAGTGCTATGGTGTAGATAAGAAAATTGCACTTATATATATATATATTTTTTTTTCTTTTTTTTTTTTTTTTCTATGCAGCGGTAAACTTTGCAAACAAGTTTGTAAACAACTTTGTCTTGTCGCTCAGGACTGCATGTGAAAGTGACAGTGCAGTGTAGCCAGATGGAGCTCAGGATTGTATATATTCAGGCTGATATTGATCAGTGTTGTGGAACTTCTCTGAAACATGTCTCATACCTGCACATTTGAGGACATCCTTCTCAAAAAAAGGCATGAAGGTAAATGTGTTGCAAAACTCGAGAGCTTGTAGATTTGAAATTTACACTCACAGTCCTGATTAGTGATGGGAAGATCGGATCATTTTACTGACTTGGATCTTTGAGTCTCGTTCAGCAAAATGAACTAATCTTTATTCAAGTTATTTAGTTCATTTGAGCAGAATTAAATTAAAATGTTAAATTTTCAATAGCCAAATCCCCTCCAACACGTCTACTTATGCAAACTTTGATTATAGTCCCAATAAGGAAAAAATTATAATGCAGCGAAGGACAAATTATGAGAAACAGAAAGATTAGTTCTCCTCTGGAATCTTCTTGTCTGAGTCAGCTGTCATGTGACAAAGAAGCGAACGACTCGGACAAGAAGACTTGAGAGGTGAACCAGTCATTTCTGTTTCCTGTGTGAGCAGTGCATAGCGAATATGGCTGTCATGTGATAAAAGAACGAACGACTCGTACCAATCATTTCTGTTTCCTATACAGCGCCTATGCGGTTTTCACGTAACAAACGAACGGAGGTTGCGCAAAGCGCATGCGCGGCCAACACAAAATGAACGAATCACTTTCTGAGACTACTCGTTCTCATGAATCGTTCATGAACAACCCATCACTGGTCCTGATGTGAAAATTTGTCAAATAAATCTGAAGTTGAATGCTGCAATCTGCACTCACAGACAATAATCCAAAACCTGTGTTTTGAATTCAAAGTTACAGGCAAATAGTCACAAATGTGTAAAATGACATTCAGATAAATACAACGACAGACACAAACTTGTATTACATATTTACTTTTGTACTTTAATTCACTTTCGCAGTACAACCACAATTCAGCAGTTAAAACCTCTCAACTTTTCCCACCTTGAATTCTGCAACAACTTTTGCAAAAAACCTGTAGCAAAACTCACTTGTGCACTTGTAAATGAAGATGTGAGAGAGCAGACTACAGGTGCTAGGTGGGAGCAGGGCCAGTGAAGTCGTGACCAATCACAAGACCTGGAACAACTGATGCCGGACCGATCAAAACGGATAATCTTGATGGCTATCTACTTTGTATAGAATTCAGTGTAAGTTATAATTAATCTATTTTCCCGCTGCACCTGAATTAGATATATAAAAATGTGCATTTTCTGGTGTTTTAAGTATTCGCTCAATTCCCTTATTTAGATGTCAGTATGTGATTTAAATTAAAAGTGCACATGACCGTGGTCATCTCAAATAATCATGATTAAAGCAAGTCATCGCGGTCAGGCAATTATGCATTTTAATACGTTCTAAATTATATATCTTATTCTTAATGCGTCAAGGTGTACTTTCTTAATGCTTGATTTTGAGGATTGATCAGCATGGACGGGCTGATAAAACAGTTTAAACAGACTTTTAACTGAAATATAGCATAACGCTGCACTCTGACAATTTTAGGATTTGCCAGCTATCATGTCTCGTGTGTTAACAATAATTCACTGTATTTTATCTGTTGGAACAGTTCTCTGGTGATAACTGAGATTTTCTTACTTCACTCTTATACTTATTGGTACCTAACATCTATTTCTTATTTTCATGGAAATATGGAACTTGTGGCATATGACAGCTGGCTGGGTTGTCGCATCTCATGTAGTTTTACTGAATGCAAGCAGGGTTGCAGCAGAGTTTTTAAAATCAAATTTAAGGCTTTTTAAGACCTTTTTCGAGACCTGAACAAATCAAATTAATACCATATCCCCATACCAAAACAAACCCACACAATCTCAAAATAAATCATGTTTCACAGACTCTTACTTAAACAGGCAGGGGCACACATTCAACATGGCCTTAACATTGCTTATCAGTAAAACATAGGTTATATGCGAGTTTAAAATACTCAAGACATGTTTTCCACATATATATCAAATTAAAATGGGTTTATGTACCATTATGTAAATAAATAAAATTAGAGGTCGACCGATGTTGTATTGTGCCGATTCAATAATGTGTTGAAAGAAAGCCAGTTAGTCTGACAATAGTTTTTAAAATTGGTAGCCTATATTAAATGTTCTTAGTCTTTCTGTGATGGGAAGGGCCAGACAGAGGCTACAAGAGTCCAAATTTAATTAAATTCCAGATGCACTTTATGTTTTTGATTCATAGCATGGAACTTTTAACTTTAAAGGCCCTTTACATTTTGTGTATTATTTAAAATTGCTTACTGTTGCTGTTTTTTTTTTGGAGTATCTTTCTGCTTATGGCCAAGGACGGATTAACCACCAGGCCGATTGGGCCATTGCCCAGGGGCCTCTAAACCCAAAAGGCCCTGAGCTCGAAATAAATTATTTATTTATTTTGAGATATATATTATGAATCCATATAAATGTCAGCCTTATGTGAGATACCGTTTGTTCAGCTGAATGCATGCTGGACGACAGCAGCATGAGCACAGACACTCGAGTTCTCTCTCAGGGAATCCACTATTTCGAATATTTATTTATTTATTTATTTATTTATTTTTTCAGTATTTAAAAGTGAATGAGCTGTGTTCTGACCTGGTGCACAAGAAAAGCTAAAATTATGGGGATGTGGACAGAAAAAGCCATTTCCACAATGTAAAAAACGTTCTCCACATTTCATGTACATTAAATTATATTACGTTATAGGGATGTCTCCACAAGTTTTAACCAAGGAAAATAAGCCAATTAAATGCTTGACAAGCATGAGTTTTTGCAATTTCTTATGACAATGAATTATTTTCCAAGCCTAACTCTCGAGATTCTGAGTAAATGGAGACAAAACTTTTTTTTGTACTCCACATACATCATAAACCCTTGAAATCGGTTGAGAAATGTTAACGTAATTGTGCTTTTCATCCAGAAAAACCGCAGCTCGCCCGTTTACTTGTATTTGTTTACTGGCCAGTCTTGCCCAGTCCAATATGGTGGACGTGTTTATGTATCGCAGCAACTAGCTGAAGCGACCAATGCAGCGTCTGCATATATATATATATATATATATATATATATATATATATATATATATATATATATATATATATATATATATATATACACACTATATTGCCAAAAGTATTCGCTCATCTGCATTTAGACGCATATGAACTTAAGTGACATCCCATTCTTTGCAGCTATAACAGCTTCAACTCTTCTGGGAAGGCTTTCCACAAGGTTTAGGAGTGTGTTTATGGGAAATTTTGACCATTCTTCCAGAAGCGCATTTGTGAGGTCAGACACTGATGTTGGACGAGAAGGCCTGGCTCGCAGTCTTCGCTGTAATTCATCCCAAAGGTGCTCTATCGGGTTGAGGTCAGGACTCTGTACAGGCCAGTCAAGTTCTTCCACACCAAACTCGCTCATCCATGTCTTTATGGACCTTGCTTTGTGCACTGGTGCGCAGTCATGTTGGAACAGGAAGGGGCCATCCCCAAACTGTTCCCACAAAGTTGGGAGCATGGAATTGTCCAAAATCTCTTGGTATGCTGAAGCATTCAGAGTTCCTTTCACTGGAACTAAGGGGCCAAGCCCAGCTCCTGAAAAACAACCCCACACCATAATCCCCCCTCCACCAAACTTCACAGTTGGCACAATGCAGTCAGACAAGTACCGTTCTCCTGGCAACCACCAAACCCAGACCCGTCCACCAGATTGCCAGATGGAGAAGCGTGATTCGTCACTCCAGAGAACGCGTCTCCACTGCTCTAGAGTCCAGTGGCGGCGTGCTTTACACCACTGCATCCGATGCTTTGCATTGCACTTGGTGATGTATGGCTTGAAAGCAGCTGCTTGGCCATGGAAACCCATTCCATGAAGCTCTCTACACACTGTTCTTGAGCTAATCTAAAGGCCACATGAACTTTGGAGGTCTGTAGCGATTGACTCTGCAGAAAGTTGGCGACCTCTGTGCACTATGCACCTCAGCATCCGCTGACCCCGCTCTGTCATTTTATGTGGCCTACCACTTCGTGGCTGAGTTGCTGTCATTCCCAATCGCTTCCACTTTGTTATAATACCACTGACAGTTGACTGTGGAATATTTAGTAGTGAGGAAATTTCACAACTGGACTTGTTGCACAGGTGGCATCCTATCACAGTACCATGCTGGAATTCACTGAGCTCCTGAGAGCGGCCCATTCTTTCACAAATGTTTGTAGAAGCAGTCTGCATGCCTAGGTGCTTCATTTTATACACCTGTGGCCATGGAAGTGATTGGAACACCTGAATTCAATTATTTGGATGGGTGAGCGAATACTTTTGGCAATATAGTGTATATATATATGTGTCTATGGCGGTCAGGACCTCTGGACAATAATTTGCAACTGATTAATGATACTGATAAACTAAAAAAAAAAATAGAATTTCACCCATCATTTACTCACCCTTGTCATTCAAAATCAGTATTACTTTTTTTATCCGTAAAACACAAGATTGAGGAAAGAGAGGATCGTGTTTGTGGCTGTCCAGGCTCTGAAAGCACACATAAAAGTGCCATTAAAGTCATCCATAACACCCGTGCCTTACATTTCAGTTCTCCTGAAGCCATATGATAGTGTTGTGTGAGGAACAGACCAAAATTTAAGTGTTAATTCACCTCGTCACACATTTGAAACTGGCGCGCATGCAAGAATGACCTTGTTTATATGAGCACACCTGACATCAACTCTTTGGGCTGTCAAGAGCTTGTGGTGCCAGGCTAAAATTAAAACAAGCCAGGAGAAAAGGCAGAGGAAAAGAAATTGTGCACATCAGTTCTAATATGTATTTTCACTATTTTTGTTGAATGTGTGAAAGTGAATGAGATTTGAGGATGGGTCAGTCTTCCACACCCCTGTTGCAATACCTCCACAACACAAAAGTAAATGCAGTAGTGGGGCAGTGGTAGCTCAGTGGTTAAGACTTTGGGTTACTGATCAGAAGGGTTGGGGGTTCAAGCCCCAGCACTGCCAAGTTGCCATTTTTGGGCCCTTGAGCGAGGTCCTTGACCCTATCTGCTCCAGGGGTGCTGTATCATGGCTGACCCTGCACTCTGACCCCAGCCTAGCTGGGATATGTGAAAAGAAGAATTTCACTGTATATGTGCAAATGTGTAATGTGTGATAAATAAAGAAAATTATAAAATTATTATAATTATAAATTATTATAATGTGTAATACAAGTTTGTGTCTGTCGTTGTATTTATATGAACGTAATTTTACACATTTGTGACTATTTGTCTGCAACTTTGAATTCAAAACACAGGTTTTGGTTTATTGTCTGTGCGAGCAGATTGCAGCACTCAACTTCATATTTTTATTTTACAAGTTTTTGCATCAGGACTTTTAGTGTAAATTTCATCTTACAAGTACAAATATTTATTGTACAAGTTCTCAAATTCAAATCTAAAAAGATTTACCATCAAAGAAAGGCAGCCTTATCACCCAAATTAATGCTTGTAATTGGAGTCTTCTTCAGTCTGAGCATACATGGTGAATAATTAGGTAAGATTTGGTTTGTTTATTTTAAGGTCTTCTTCAGGAGGAAGAAGTCACCATGCATTAAAACTGTGAAGTCTGTGTGAAAATACTATTAAAGGAATAGATCACCCAAAAATGAAAACTCTCTCATTTACTCACCATCAGGCCATATCAGGTGTGTATGACTTTCTTTCTTTTGCTGAACACAAAAGATTTTTAGAAGAATATTTCAGCTCTGTAGGTCCTCATAATGCAAGTGAATGGGTGCCAAAATTTTGAAGCTCCAAAATGCACATAAATACAGCATAAAAGTAATCCATATCTTCTCAAGCGATATGATAGGTGTATGTGAGAAACAGTTCAATATTTAAGTTCTTCTTCATTTGTTTTTGGTGATTTGCATTGTCCGTGCATATCGCCCCTTACTGGGCAGGGGGGAGAACTTATATTAAAAACTGACTTTAATATTGATCTGTTTCTCACCCACACCTATCATATCGCTTCAAAAGATATCGATTTAACCACTGGATTCTTATAGATTGTTTTTATGCTGTCTTTTGCATTTTGGAGCTTAAAAATATTGGCACCCATTCACTTGCATTGTATGGACCTACAGAGCTGAGATTTTCATCTAAAAATCATAATTTGTGTTCTTCAGAAGAAAGAAAGCCATACACATATGAGATGGCATGAGGGGGAGTAAATGATAAGAGAATTTTCATTTTTGGGTGAACTTACCCTTCAAGTTAGATAGCATCTGTGCTGCCAGATATGGAGAGCTGCTCAGCAGGACAATATAAGGGACATATAATAGAAACTGGTAACCAGAGGAAAATATTATTGCCAGAGGTTCTTTGCACAGAAGATTTAATGTAGTTATCGTCAATTACATTTAATTTAAGGACTTTTAAAAGTCATCAGTTGTCTCAGATGTACATCACAAAATACCTTATGGGAAATAAAACCAGAAACATATCAGATAATTGTTCATAGTATAGAGCTATGAAGATAATGTGGTATTGGAAGAATTTTATGGGAAATGTTTGAGTTAATATTTAATTATTTGACATTTAATTGCCAACTTTGGTATCTTGGTACAAATCCAAGTGCAATTTGAGAGATTATTGAGATCTTCTTTAAAGCTCTTGAGGAGACACTTATGAGATACTGGGGTCTTTTTACAAGAGAAAAATCTTAGGCAAAAATCTCAATTTGATCTGCTTTTAATGACATTGTTTTCTCAGAGAAACAAATTTTCATTTGTATTTTCATTTCCGTTGGGAACATAGAGAAAAAAATACTGTCACCAATTTATTTGCTGGCAGGCAAAGCAGATGTTGAGCATATTGTGTGTGTGTGTGTGTGTGTGTGTGTGTGTGCGTGCGTGCGTGCGTGCATGTGTGTTTGTTTGTTTGTTTGCATAAGAAAACAAGTCCTATTATCTATACTTTTCTAAGTTTGGAAGTTGAGTATATTATGAAATATACATTGCTGGTTATTTGTTAAAAAAAAAGTGACACTTTTCAACCCTCTGTATCAGGCCTTGACAGTATGAGACAGAGTGTGACCATATCAATACTGACAGTCATTGAGAATACAAGCAGAGAGCAAGTCTTTCTCTGATATTGCAGTGTAATGCACCAGACGCCTCCCAACGAGATATTTTGTTAACCTCTTCCTCTACAGAACACCAATGTTCAACAACTACACCATCTGTCAAGAACACCATTGAACAAAATCTTAAAATGTTAAACTAGCCCAAGCTGGTTTGCTGGTCTAAGTTGGTCTCCCAACCTGGTTAGGCTGGTCTGCTTGCTGGTTTCAGAAGGTGTGATGGAGAGCCTGTTTCTATTAATTGTATTTATTGGTGTTTTTAACTCTCATTTATCTCTTATGTATTTATTCTATGATATTGTATTCAAGACTGGAGAGGTGAGAGTTAATTTTAAGTTAAACTAAATAGCCTGTTCCAATTAGCAAAGGTATGAAAATGGTGTATTTAAACCAGCTGCCACTAGGGGAGAGGAAGAAAGATGGATGACAAGTGTTTGAGCACATGGACAAGGTTATGCCAGCACTGCTTGAATGCAAATATACTCTGGCCTCCATTGTTTAGGGAGGGGATTAGGTACTTCTCTTAGTACCTGAAACAGTTTTTTTTTTTTTTTTTTTTTTTAATATGACTTTGTTTTTAAGATTGCTTTTAAACACTATTTATTTGCAATTTTTGCACCTAATGGATTAAACATCTTTTTGAAATGTCATTCCTTCTCTATGATGATCTTTCCTTGTGACCGCTCCGGTCCCTATCGCAGAAGGGTTTTGGCCAAACTGGTCTAAAAAAAAATCACATTGATACCTGCATTTTTGCATAATGATTTGTTATATGGTTGTTGTACATATTGTGGAACTTTCCTGATGAAATTAATACCAGAGGTACTTTTAATCCCCTTCTGGCACAACTTTTGTGCTAGCGCAAAGCACGAGTAGGCATGGGTGACAGTGTTTGCACTACTGTGGGTGTATGCACGCAAACTGTGAGTGTACTGCATGTAAATGAAGTGGCACAAATTGCAATTTGTTATTTTCCTGAGAAATAAGTCATTGCTCTAAAACATTTAAGAACCACGTCTAATCTCGGTGCAAAATCTAAACTCAGTTCTTGCATTTGCAGTTTGGGGATTCCACCAGCAGATGATATCAAAAAGCTAAATATTTTAATTCTAAACTTTTAATACTAGCCATGATTAAAAAACAATGAACAATAGGAGAGTGGCAAATCATATTTTAAGCAGGTGAGACATGGATGAGCAGGATGAGAGCCAATAGTCCCAGACAAGATGACAGAGAACATACAACAAAACGTGCGTCTCTCTCTCTCTCAAACCGGTGTCTCCAGCTGCCCTTTATCTCGCTCTCCCGCTGATCAGCTGATTCAGTGCCAGCCGTGCTCCATCACGGCCAGGCCATTCCCTCCTTCTTGTCACAATAACCAACTACATTTATGAGCTTGTTTGAACGCTAATAAATTGTGCTGTAGCTCAACTAATAGAGCTTGCATTCCAGAGACCATGTTTTTTTTTTTTTTTTTAGATTTTGGTCAATATCTATTTGCTTTGAAGCCATCTATATGTTATTGTACTACTCAAGATGACAAATTAAATTTTAGCAGATATTCATGTTTAAAATTTGGAGTCTTTATGTTGTGGGAAAATAAACCAAACATATTGATGGCTAATCTTCTGCTTTTTATTCAATCAAATTTTCTCTAGAATGAGAATGTCCCTCACCTACACTGCAAAGAATCATCAGAATTGCAAACAAAATCATGTTTACTTGGTTATATTACTGTTTTTTGTGCTCTCTGACAATTTTGCTCATATTTTCATTTTTTGTATGCTTACGCTGTTTTTTTTTTTTTTTTTTTTTTGCTTTTGTTTCCAAGTTCTGCGCTTGGTTTCCAAAACTTGTGAGTAGAGTTTCATGTAAATCAGGGGGCGTTTTGTGTCCCTATTGGTCCACTAGTTCTTGATCGACAGCTCTTCCTCTAGCCAATCATTCGAAGAGAGGAGGTGCTGTCACTCCAGTGTGACACCGACAGCTACTGCTCAATTGTACGATGGTAGATGAAGATGGATAACCATCATTTGGCAAATCCTGGACAATCACAGGTAATTGAATATAACTATATTATTTGTGGTTGAGAGATATGCTGCTTGTGTCTGTTTTGAATATTTTCTGCCAGCTCTAGGAAACAATGTGTTGTCCGAGAATGAGAGATGTCTTTACAGTATATAAAGTTGATGTATCTTTATGTAAATCTAATAGGCTACTCTTGTTTGGGTAAGGCACAAACAGGGTTGGGGAGTAACGGAATACATGTAAGGGCATTACGTATTTAAAATACAAAATATAAGTAACTGTATTCCACTACAGTTACAGTTTAAATCATTGATAGTTAGAATACAGTCACATTCAGAAAGTATTTTGATTACTGAAGAGATTACTTTGCATTTTATTGTCATTTGTTTCATTGAACATTTAGTCCATTCAGATGGAAAACATTTGTACATATAAATGATGCGATCCAAAGTGCATTTGAACAGCGGTGAAACACTTTCTTACGATGTGTTACATTCATACAAGCAGACAGAGAAGTAAGTTTGAAGTAAGTTTGGAGCAGAAGAAATAGAAATAAACCTTGTGTAAATTGTCAGCTTTACACTAAGCTAAAATGCTATTTCTAGCCATTTTACATGCACATGTTACCAGGCACGATCATATTTTTTTATCAAGAAAATTCACGTTGGACCATAATTTCTTTTTTCTGGGGGCCTGGGTAGCTCAGTGGTAAAAGACGTTGGCTACCACCCCTGGAGTTCGCTAGTTCCCTAGTTCGAATCGCTATAATGTGGCTCATTCTTGGTGGGGCACGTGGTGAGTTGAGCGTGGATGCTGCAGTTGAATGGCGTGAAGCCTCCACACGCGCTATGTCTCTGTGGCAACGCGCTCAACAAGCTATGTGATAAGATGCGCGGGTTGGCGGTCTCAGATGCGGAGGCAGCTGGGATTCATCCTCCGCCACGCAGATTGAGGCGAATCACTACGTGACCACCAGGACTTAAAAAAAAGGGCATTGGGAATTGGGCTTTCCAAATTGGGTGAAAAAAGGGGAAAAATCTAAAAAAAGACCTATATTAGGGCAAAAATCGTACTCTTGATAATAATTTTTGTATTGTTTTCCTGTAAAAATATCTAAACATTCTTAAAACAAGATCAATTTGATTCATCTTGTTTTAGAAACAACACTGCATAAGATATTTAGGTTTTTCAGAGAATGTATTTTTAACATGTATTTTGTCTTACATGTATTTTGGCAGAGTTTTTATAATCAAAACAAGTGAAAAAATCTACCAGTGCTGAAGAAGTAATCCAAAGTATTTAGAATACGTTACTGACCTGAGTAATCTAACGGAATACATCCAATACAAATTACATTTTAGAGCATGCATTCTGTAATCTGTAGTGGAATACATTTCAAAAGTAACCCTCCCAACCCTGGGCACAAAGAGCCTGCAAAGCAACATACAAACAAGTATTTCCTGACTTAAGATAATAATTATGACACCCAGGGCTATTACAATACTGATGAATATAGAAACGCTTACATATAATTGGACATTTTCTTTTTTTTTTTTTTTTATTATTGCTGACACCTACATGCACACTTTGGAGTTTGTTGTATGACTGTAAGTAATTTCCTTCAAATGTTATTAAAGTTGTAACCTCTGTGTTATGGAAATGTTTGTAAATGTTTTTGATTTGTATGCTCCAATGTTGCCTGTATCTTTAGAGACAGTCCCTAAATTTGCGACTATTTGTGAATAGAGAACGTCCAACGTCAAGCCAACTTTATTACATTATTTATTGACGTGGGGATGCTTGGTCACTTATTTCTGATTTCGCTGCAGTATCGTGGAAAAAGAAACTACATGTAGCCGTGCCAACAATGCCAACGTAGTATCAGTACATAACGGCACATTCAGCAACATGTAAAAGCGGATCAGGTTAGGTTCTGAATTTGTGACTACATTGGTACAGCTAGTAAAAACATGCATAAAACATTCACACTAACCAAGCCTTGTTTTTTTTTTTTTTTTTAGATATGCAGCCAATAACCTACAAACAAGGAAGTCTAATAATGCCTACACTAAAGACTATGCTAACTAAATTCAGCTGACTCGATACATGTGTTAAAAGACTATGATAATGGCCTACTCGGACAACACATTGTTTCCTAGAGCTGGCAGAAAATACTCAAAACAGACTCAAGCAGTGTATCTATCAACCACAAATAATATAGCTATGTTCAATTACCTGTGATTGTCCAGGATTTGCCAACTGACGGTTATCCATCTTCATCTACCATCGTGCGATTGAGCAGTAGCCGTCGGTGTCGCACTGGCGTGATGGCACCTCCCATTTTTAAATGATTGGCTAGAGGAGGAGCTGTCGATGAAGAACTAGTGGACCAATGGGGACGCAAAACGCCCCATGATTTACATGAAACTCAACTCACAAGTTTTGGAAAACCAAGCACAGAACTTGGAAACAAAAGCAAATTCAAAAATTGAAAATATGAGCAAAATTGTCAGAAAGTACAAAAAACAGTAATATAACCAAGGAAACATGATTTTGTTTGCAATTCTGATGACTTTGCTTTAATTTGTCTGTTGTTGTTTTTTTGCAGCATATTTTAAATGTGTTTATATATTTTTGATTCATGCTTGTTATTTTTTTATCTGCGCTAATTATTTTTATCTGCGCTTTTTACTTATTTTTGCGCTTATTATTTTTTTATCTGCACTTATTATTTTTTGATTCACGCTTATTATTTTGATTCACACTTATTATTTTTGGATCCGTGACCGCAATTCTTTTGACTGGATTTTGATCCCATAAATGGTTCTTGACAGCCTCTGCTGAAGTGTACAGGTTATTCCTTGATGAGGTGTGCAGGTCACAGAACATTGCTGCAGTTGAGAAGGCAGTGACACCGTTCAGGTCTGGCCTATTATATGAAATAAGCTGGTTCCCCTTGACAAAACTAAGGAACTGAACTAAAGCCTCTCCAGGAATTCATTTAAGGAAGCCTTTCACATAATATAAGGGTAGAGATTTGTCTGTAGGGAGTTGGGGCTTTGGCAATGCAAAGTATTTTGGCTTAATTCAATTAGCTCTCAGAAATGCTTCTGCAAAGGTCAGGCAGGGAAGAGAAACAAACAGCGCTCTGTTTATGTGTAATGAGAGGGCCCTCTGCTCCACCCCCCTGACTTGCATTTAAAGCAAGTGCCATCAGTATGAGCCACAGTGCTGCCAGTTTTCTTGGGTTGAAGCTGTGCCAGCCTTTTCTATGTTCCCTCTCTGCTTGCTCATTTAAAAAAGATTATACACCTATAATGGCACCAGTAACAGCAACAGCACAGATGCCAAATTAATCAAGCTAAACTTAGCTAAGGATGTGTTGCCCAAAATGAGTGATTGGTCAGATTTCAGATTATGCAGAGAAAGCTGATTTTAGACCAACATGGGCATACTGTATGCAGAATTAACTCACAAGCAGTGGGAAAGATTAGCTGTGAGTCTCAACTGGGCACTCTTTCACACACAAATGGTTTACTTCAATAAATGTCACAGCTGGGCAGATTGCTTTTTATGCTATAATTCATTTTTGGAACTATGACCGACGGAAATTAAACTGGACCTTTGGGAAATTGCATATCATTTATTTGTATTTATTTTTTTTCAGAATGGCAGCTAACATAACTACGCAAGTAAGAAGAAAATTGTTCTACCTGTAGAAGAACAAATATTATTGACAGTTTGTCCTATACAGTTTTAGTTTATACAAAGAATGTCCTCTCATTTTTAAATTATCTTCACACATGAACTCCATCCCATATTTGACTGATTTTCGGTGATTCAACATGATTGCATGGGAAGTCGACATGTTGCTACCAAATGTTCCGGTACCCTTACATTGACTCCATTCTGCTGAGTTACATCTCCAATCAGACATCATTGCATCAGTTCAAATGTTGTCATCTTTTCCTTTGGCACAAAAAAAAAAAAAAAAAAAAACTTTGCCACTTTCGGTTAAGTTTAGGATAAAGTTAGTAAAATATGCATTCCTGTTGACTGTATTAAGTCATTTTCAACTAAAAATACAACCTGCTTTTTGGCGCTACTGTGTGGGCATTTCACTCCGATACTGGTGCTCACACATGCCCGGATGCTCAACAACACTTCCAGCTTAGGTAAGCACAGACCGATTTTAGTTGAAGAACTTTCAACCCTCTGTCGCTGAATTCAAAGTGAGATCAGTCTAAAATTCTTAGTTTAGTTTGGGCTTCGATGCTGCACTTGAGAGAATGAGTGCCTTGTTTTTAGTTCCCAGTGGGACTATTGTCCTTATACTTGCTGTTAAATTGGATCTATATTAAAGATTTCTGCAGCTTAAGTTTGTTTATCTTTGTGAGTTATCATAGATAAAAGACCGTCAAGCTGTTTGAGGACACACAAACTTTTAAAGTTAACATTCTGTTTTGTACAGCGAATACACAATGGCTGAAAACATTTAGAATTTTAACAGCCATTAGTGAAGATTTAAACATTACAGACGTCATTTTTGCAAATGTAATCTTCTATCAGGATAAACAGTTTGGTGTCAGAGACTCTAGTCTCAACCTCAAAATGGACCACCCACAGTCCATTCAGTGACCATCTGATGTATATTGCCCACAAAAATTGCAAGAGCTGAGTGAAATTTGTTTTAAAATTTGACTGTACTGCTCGGGATGGCACCACACCTCTCCACTGTGTTTTTTTTTTTTTTTGTTTTTTTTTTTCATCCAGCATGATCAGATGGGAAATTGTCACGTTGCTTCTGAAAGTTCATGCACCCTGAAATCAACCCCATTCAGCCAAACTGTCAAGCGGCATCAACTTTCCTTATAGTGCTACTGATAGCGTGTTGTGTGACAACCTCCAAGACATGTACTCTGGTCCAGTGAGAACCAGAAAGTAATTATGCTCACATTAACAATGTTGTGCATGGCTTGGAGGGAGCATTTTCACTCCAAAATTACATTTTTACTCTACTGACTGTTAGGTTTAGGGTTGGGGTTTGGGTTTGGAGGTAGAGTTAATAAAATATGCATTTCTGATGACTATATTACATCATTTTCAAACTAAAAATGCAACTTGCCACTCTGTGGATATTTCACTCAGAAAATGGAGCCCACATGTGCCCATTCGTTCAACAACACTTCAAACTCTGGCCACTGGGGGCAGTGGTTCAAATTTCGGTAAGCACAGACCAATTTCAGAAGCTGAACATTTGTCATACTGTCACTGAACTGGTCTTCTCAACAGTGTTTATTTAAAAAAAATAAAATAAAAATTAAACCTACCATTTAAAAAGAATGTCAATTTTGAAAGAAGTTTTTTGGGGCCCAGAGTGACATGAACTTGGCATGAGGTTTCATCAAAGTAAAATTGTTTAGGATTGCCAATCTCGCTATATAGGCCTTGCCCTTGAGGTCTATAGAGGTTGAGAACAGCAGATGGCATAACAAAAACTGATGCAACCTGGTGTAAGTATGCCAAACAAAGCCATTGTTCTTTATTTAAATAAAGAACTTAAGGTTTTTCTTCTTTTTCGGGGTTAATTCAGGAAACTGTTGTTTCAAAACAAGAGGGTAAGAAATATTTGGGGATCTTTGTACAATGACAAATGTATCAGAGAAAATGACTATTTGAAGGTAGGGATTCTTAAAAATTATTCCTCTTGATCTAGCCAGAAAAGTCTTATTGTTCTGTACTTCATGCTGGATGCACAAGAGAATAGCTGCGTATTGCACGCATACACATGAAAGCAGTCTATTTTTATGAGCAGTTATTCTACTGTTTGTGAAGATGTGGGACAGTACATCCACCTCAGTCTCTGGTTTCGCACCAGAGGAACTAATTATGTTTCTTTCTTTGCATAATTCAAAACCATTTATGTTAATAGCATGAAGGAAGTGACTGCCTCCTGGAATTTTTTCTGGGCAAAATGCTTTTATTTTTGTGCTTACAACACAGCATTTCTTCTGATGCACCTAATTAAGTTTGCCATTTTCACTGCCCCCCTATATCTAATTTCTCTTAGGCCTGAGCCCTGCATCAGCCAAATCTGCTGTTGGCTGCTTACTTTAAAACATTACCAACTTGAATATGTCAAAAATTAAAAGTTATATATATATATATATATATATATATACAGTACTGTGCAAAAGTTTGAAGCACTTGTGAGAAATGTTGCATAGTGAGGATGTCTTCAAAAATAATGACATAAATAGTTTTCATTTATCACTTGATGTCATACAAAGCCCAGTATACATAGAAAAAGCTAAATCAACATTCGGTGTGACCACCTTTGCCTTTAAAACAACACCAATTCTCCTAGGTACACCTGGACACAGTTTTTCTTGGTTGTTGGCAGATAGAATGTTCCAAGCTTCTTGGAGAATTTGCCACAGTTCTTCTATCTATTTAGGCTCAATTGCTTCTGTCTCTTTATATAATCTCAGACTGACTCGATGTTCAGTTAGGGGCTTTGTGGGGGCCATGACATCTGTTGCAGGGCTCTCTGTTCTTCTATTCTAATCTTTTCTATTTGCAAAAGTAATGTTTGGGAGTCTAACATTTATATTTCCTATTGACACACTAAAGCTGAAGATATACATAACCATCTAAAGACAAATGCTTTTGTTAAACATATTATGTGCCTAAAACTTTTGCACAGTACTGTATATACAGCTCTGGAAAAAATTAAGAGACCACTGCAAAATGATCAGTTTCTCTGGATTTACTATTTATAGGTATGTGTTTGAGTAAAATTAACATTTTTGTTTCATTCTATAAAGTACTGACAATATTTCTCCCAAATTCCAAATAAAAAACATTGTCATATAGAGCATTTATTTGCAGAAAATGACAACTGGTCAAAATAACAAAAAAGATGCAGTGTTTTCAGACCTCTAACAATGCAAAGAAAACAAGTTCATGTTCATTTTTAAACAACACAATACTAATGTTTTAACTTAGGATGAAAATCAATATTTGGTGGAATAACCCTGATTTTCAATCACAGCTTTCATGCGTCTTGGCATGCTCTCTGCCAGTCTTTCACATTGTTGTTGGGTAACTTTATGCCACTCCTGGCACAAAAATTCAATTAGCTCTGCTTTGTTTGATGGCTTCTTGCCATCCATTTTCCTCTGGATCACATTCCAGAGGTTTTCAATGGGGTTCAGGTCTGGAGATTGACAGGGTCTTGATCCTGTGGTCCTCCATTCACACCTTGATTGACCTGGCTGTGTGTCATGGAGCATTGTCCTGCTGGAAAAACCAATCCTCAGAGTTGGGGAACATTGCCAGAGCAGGAGGAGGCAAGTTTTCTTCCAGGATAACCTTGTACGTGGCTTGATTCATGCGTCCTTCACAAAGATGAATTTGATCGATTCCAGCCTTGCTGAAGAACCCCAGATCATCACGCTCTTTCACCAAATTTCACAGTGTGAGACACTGTGGCTTGAAGGCCTCAACCAGGTCTCCGTCTAACCATTAGACAACCAAGTGGAGGATCGGTGATGATCTGGTGATTTAAGTGGACATTTTTTTAGGTTACAAACTGGTAATTACAAGGGTATTATTCTATAAATGTGGTTCAAGAGGACATTTCTAGTGTCCCCATAATTCAAATAGCTTAAAAAACATAGTAAACCATTTTTTTTTTGTTTTTTTTTTTGTTTGTTTTTTGTTGAAAATGTAAAAATGCAGAAAGTTTGTTTGTGAGGGTTAGGTTTAGGGGATAGAATCTATAGTTCGTACAGTATAAAAATCATTATGTCTATGGAGAATTCTCATAAGGATAGCCGCACCAACATGCTGATTCAGACAAAAATGCTGAGTGGTCACTATCCTTACAAGTTTACAAGCTGCAACAGTGTTTGAAGGTTAGTCCATGGCATGCTGATGTTCTGTTCATTAATGTTGGTGAAAGAAGTAAATGGGGAATGGACTATAATGCCCACGGGCATGACCAGACCTCCAACATCCTCAATTCCCTATCACAGTGCTTGGCTCAGCATTGCAGTAGCCTCTGACAAGATAATCACTGCTTTCACAGGATGTGTTCTCCTTAGGATATGGCCAGACTCCCAAAGCCTATTAGCAAGAAAGTGCATCACAGCGCCTTGTAGCTAGTTACGCTTAAATTTGCATCTTGTTGACTTTGTGGTCAAAGTATGTGTCTTGCTTGATCTGAAAATATCTATAAATAAATAAATATGCTTACTTTATGATTTACCATGTGTAGTATCTTAGTACAAAGGCTCTTTGATAAAGTCAATGTCATCGGCTATAAGTGAGCTAGCCAATGTTGAAACAACTTGGATGATGCCTGAGGTGGTCTTTGTTAGTAAGTTGTAACCCACAAGATACTTAAATCAAAGATGTGCACTGCTAGCATCAATATTCAGTAAACACACAGTTTATGTCCTATTTTGTTCTTTTGATCAGTGTCAGATTTGAACAGCAAAGCAATACATTTCTATATTCCTCAACAGACTGGCAGGTTTTTACTAAGCAAACAGACAGAGATGGATTCTATTGCAACAAGCCACTCTCTTGCACAGATGGGATCTTTTTCACTTGGTGCAACTTATAGAGGCCCACAGCAATATCTACGTGTACACTCTTAGAAGAAAAGATTCCATATAGAACCCCAAAGGGTTCATATTTGTAACCCCTAAAATGTTCTGTATAGAACCATTTTAAGGGTTCTATCAAAAGAATCCTAAAGGGTTCTTTGAGCTAGGAAAAAAAAAAGAAAAAAAAGTTCTACATATAACATTTGGTTTTTGTTTAGTTTTTTAAATATAGTTTTTAGGTTTTATTTACCAGAATAACGATTTGGATATGTGAAATTAATAGTTCATGTATATATTATATGACTAAGAAAGTGAAATAACCATTTAAAACACATTTAAGTATTATTCAGAAAGGATTTTTTAATAGTTTGTATTTACAGCAACATTAGCAATAACACAATTTTTTACTAATCTGCAGGTTTGTAAAAATAAGCTAAAAGTCTAAATAGTAGCAATATTATTTATATAAAAATAATTAATATTAAATCATTTAACATTAACCGTAAGTTAAAATTATAACCAATACATAACATTAATAAATAAGTACAACACTAAGTACATAAAACTAACTAAAAATAAATAGATAAAAACAAATGACCTATGAAAATCTGTTACAGAATGCAGAATAATTTTGTTGCCACTGGGGGGGGGGGGGGGGTCTTTCTACAGCATGTTATAATGATACACACAGAGTGAAGTCTTTTGGATATAACAAATAACAAAACTTCACCTCACTTCAGCCATCTCCATGTCATCAGTTTAATGATAATTCTCTGCACTGAGGAGTCTTGTCACTGTATAGATAAGGTTGAGGATGGATGTGCTGATCCCTGAAAGTAAGAAAAAAGGAATTAGACGTGCTGTCAGTATGCATAGTAATAAATAAATAAAATAAAAAAAACAGAAAGAAATATGTATCTATCTAAATTACATCTTAAAGCTTACATGAAGAGGACGAGTGTTGTGTTTTATCTGAAGATTATCAAACCAGTAATGCTGCACTCCAGAGACACTGCAAACAGAAATGAACCATTTTTAGCATTATAAAAACCTTGATGCAATGCAAAATAATGAGAAATAATGGGAAATAAATAATAGTAACATTGCTGATGTCATTGTTTTGAAGTCAAATGTCCCCTGTGACTTTCACATCTCATGGTTCTGATCAACCCGATCTCATGAAAAGTCGTAGGCCTACATAATTTATGAGGTGGCTATTTCGTGTGATGTCACACGATTTTGTTTGCAGAAACATACCATTTCATCACGTGCAAATTCCCGGATGTATAATGCGGAAATAAGCGCGAGTTTCGTGCACGAGGCATTAAGGACATGCTTATTAATATTATGCCCTTACCCAAACCCCTTATCTAAACTTAACCAATCAGTAGAGTGTGTAAACATGATAGGAAGCTGTTGTGTGTGACAAAAGCAAGTATTTGTCGCGTATTAGTTGGAAACGATGTCCAGCGATGTCATTGGCTATAGTGAAAGTCGTAGGACTTGAAACAAGTGCAGCTGCACGATATCATACAAATTAGCCAAATTTAGAAAAGTCGTTCGAATCCTGATGATTTCGCCGTGAGAGTGTGTTGGTTCCGATGATGTTGGTGGCCAGAATTCAGAAGTGCTCTCCGAGTTAGGTGAAGGTCTTTGCTAAAATCCATGTCAAATTAATATTGCATCTTCAATAAAAAAATAAAACAAATACATAATTATCATATTTTTGGAAATTATAATAAAACTACAAACACCAAATATTCACAAGTTGAGAAATTGAAACTTTTCCATCACTTCCTTTTTTTGACATTTTATATTCTCTTGAATAGAGATCAGTTAATCTCTTTATCAGTGCAGTCAGCTTAATTCAGTGTTTGTCTGTGACAGCTTGTTTCGTTTTTTCCCATGTTTTCTAGGTGCAAAGAAAAGTCAATTATAACATAACCTTTAATCAGGATAACTAGTCAATCCACAAAAGAGATTTTAGTGATTCAAGTTTGAAGAGACTTACCTCAAGAATAGTGCAAACGGTTTTGCCAACGTTTCTTCTTTGTGCTTGCTGACATAAACATGTAGGTCATAAATTACAAGGAGTTAGGTCGAAATAAATAAAAAAAACTTAAAAGTTATCAACAAATTTGCCAGGGTAACGTCGCCCTCAAGCTTTCAGCTCAGCCGACTTTGCTTGACCGTTTAAATTTGAAATAGGTTTCAAATTCGCAAAATGTTCGCACGTTTTCATCTGCGAGCGCGGGGCTTAAATGTGCCTTTGCGCTATGTAGATAGGAGGGGGGAAACAGCGTTACACGCTGTAGTTATTTGCTGTTTATGATAAACTCAATCTGTTGTTGAAGTATGAGTCAAGAATAGACTGGACCATAGACTGTATATTGATACTGAGATAAACAGTCGTCTTAAAGAGAAAGGGAGATTGGTTCTGATCTATTCTTTTATAGAATAGAAAATGTATTATCTAAAGAATTCTCAGTATGAAATGCAAATGCAAAAGTAATGTAGTGTTTAAAACTATTTATAAATAAAACTTTTAATAATGTAAATTATACATACACATAGATACTCACATTAAGCAATTGTCAGCCTAAAGAACCGTTTTGTGCAAAAATGTTCTTTTTTTTTGGTAAATAGAAACTTTTTGGCATAAAGGGTTCTTTGGAGCGGAGTAAAGAAGAGTGTAGATGCTAGAAAATCATTGAGATCCCACAGTGGGGCCTCAGAGGTCCCTGAGACGGGCCCCATATCCAGGCACAAGAAGTGTCATGGGATATTTTCAGGCCAAATCTAACTTCATGGTCATGAGATTTGCATGGACAAACACAGTGCACATTTTCCTCAGAATTTCTAAATATATTCTAAATATACAGTACATTCATAGGGCGAATAATGAGGAGTACAGTACTTGTTGCCTTTTGATTTATAAACTGCAAATTCATTAATAAAATTGCTTAGATACTTTCACAAGTTTAAGCCTAAATTATTAATATCCTTAGCACTATTGATGCATAACAAATTACATTCTACCAAATTTTGTATAATCAAACTTTGAGTCTCTTTCAATTCGTGAACCAGAAGACTTTAAACCAGCAATTTTAATTAGACCAGCAATGAACCATCAACAGTCCTTCACACCCTGAAGGCCTAAGAGAGCTTACAGTAATGATGGAGGATTAAAGTTATAGTAACCTTAAAAACCTTCTGATCTTATGAACCTGGATATCTTCTAGGAACTACAGTATAAACCACAGCCACCGAAAATACATCAAACGTCCTAACCTCCCTCCACCACCCAATTGCAGCAGCTCACTGCTCACCTTTCAACAGCATTTTAAATCAATGCACCGGCTTTCACGATCCTAAACTGATTAGTCCATGTGTTTAATGGCTGCATGCTGCAGTGCTAAACTGCAGGTGTGCTGTATCACCATTGGCAGAGTGTGAGGAAACAAAGCAAGTGATTTGAGGTTAGTGCTGCTCCTCGTGGCATAGTTGTTTCATTGTAAGATAATTGCTCAGTGGTCCCAGAATAAACTCAAGTTTATTAGACAAAACACTGCATAAAGACACAGAAACGTTGAGGATTTGATTACAGTTCTGCTCATAAATTGACTTAACCCTTGCAGAATCTGTAAAATGTTTATTATTATATAAAAAAAATAAAAATAAAATGTATTTATTTACTACTACCAGATGTTGAGTTCTTCCCTGGTGGTTCATTGATGTTCAGATCCAACTTTGCCACTCAGGACAATTGAGGGACTCACAGCTAATGCACAACTATTACAAAATGTTGTATTTATTGTATTTCATCACTATAAGTAAGTCATCAATAATCACACAAAATTTGTAAACAGGATAATTTGAGTAATTTCATTTATTATTTTGTCTTGAGGAATATGATTAAATACTGGTTATTCGGCTATCGTTATGTTTTTGAAATACTTTACGAAATTGGTTAGCATTAGTAAATGCATTAGGTATAATGAACTAACAATAACAATTTTTATATACTGTGTAATATATAAATATATAATTGCACAGTGCATTCTTTGCCTTACAAATATTAACGTCTTAAATCTATTGAAAAAGATTCCATATCTTAAAGTATTTCGATTATATTACCTAAAAAGTGTAATCTAAAAGATTACGTTACTAATTAACATTTTTGTAATTTAATTATTAACTAGTACCAGATTATCTAACCAACAATAATTGTTAATGTATACATTTAATTAAAAAATGCATTAGGTTGAAATGAATGTTAACCAAGATTAGTAAATGTTGTAAAAGTATTGTCCATTGTTATTTCATGTTTACTAATGTTGTTAACAAAGAAAACTTTATTATAAAGTGTTACCATTTTGTTTTTGTTTTTTGTTTTTTAACCTTTTACTTTGTTTTATGATCTCTCAACATCTTGTTCTGCAATGAGCATGTCAACTTTTGAGCACAACTGTTAGTGGGTGCATTTGAACGTAAATATCAAGATACTTTGCTGTCATAAATTGAGAGGGATGATAAATAATCTTGCCACTTGTAGGAACTTTTAAAGGGATAGTTCCCCAAAAATGAAAATGATCTCATCATTTACTCACCCTCATGCCATCACAGATGTGTTTGACTTTCTTTCTTCTGCAGAACACAAAGATTTTTAGAAGAGTATCTCAGCTCTGTCCTCACAATGCAAGTGAAAGGTGACCAGAACTCACAAGAACCAAAATGTGCATGAAGGCAGCATAAAAGTAATCCATAAGACTCCAGTGGTTACAGTAAATCAATATCTTCTGAAGTGATATAGGTGTGGGTGAGAAACAGATCAATATTAAAGTCTTTTTTTACTGTAAATCTAAACTTTTACTTTCTCTTCCACATTCTGGTATGGAAGGTAACTTTTACATTCAGCCACCCACTGGTTGGGGCTGGTCAAAGTTTGAGATTTATATTAAAAAAAAGGACTTAAATATTGATCTGTTTCTCACCCTTACCTGTCATATCACTTCTGAAGACATTGGTTAAACTGCTGGAGTCATATGGATGATGTTTATGCTGACTGTATGTGATTTTTGGAGCTTCAAAAGTCTGATCACCATCCACTTGCGTTTTAAGGACCTACTGAGCTAAGATATTTTTCTATTTTTCTTCAAATGTGTTCTGCAGAACAAAGAAAGTCATACACATCTGTGATGGCATGAGGGTGAGTAAATGATTTTTTTGGTGACCTATCCCTTTAAGTTTGATTGACAGTTTTTTGTCAACAATTTTTGTCTGAATAGCAAATTCACCCACATTTCAATACATTCTGAATATGAATCGTTTAAGTGATCACTCTTGTGAAAAAGTACATTTACAAAATCACAATGAGAAATATTACAATGCACATTCTATATTTATTACCGGGCTACCGGCTGCAAAACAGGCCCAATAAAGCAGACAGACAGGCAAGTTGTTGGAAACTGATCTAAACAATCCTCAAGTGAATGGCTCAGCATGACAATCAAGTCCATCTTATTTGACCTTGGGATATGCTTTAATGATTTCTTGCAGTCTGTCGAGGAGTGACCTTGCAGGGTCAGGGCATCTGGTCGAACAAGGTCTTCAAGGCATTCTATGTTCCCTTGTGAGAGAAGAGCAAGTGAATGTCTGACCTCTGCTTATAGTGTTGCTTTGTAAGAACATTCCAAGGCACCAAGGTTTGGTTGGTTGGAACGGTCTAATTAGCCTTTGCGGGTAGATGCCGTAACTACACCACTGTAGGGGCAAAACAATCTTTTATTTATTTGCAGCCATTTAAAAGTAGAAGTGTATTCTAATCAAATAAGTGAATTGTGATGAAATAAATTTTTTACAGGTAAAATCTAAATCACATATATTTTATGATATCATACAGTAGATATGTTGGTGTACTTTTTAAGCATGAAATGGACCAGACTGATCACACTAAATTTGGTGACACGAGGCCGAGAGTTTTGCTACTGAAAACTTCCTACTGAAATCTGTGCCCACAGATTCCTTGCATCCCTAGGTATAACCTAGACTTGGTATTCTTGTCTGTAATTGAATTTGCACTATCAGTATAAATATGGCAAATGGTCCAGCACTATGTTCCACTGCAGTAGCCTAATCTCCATCATATGTAATGTCTCCCGCTCTGTAATTGATTTCGCTCCAGGCTGCCGCTTGCAAAACATGGGCAGCAAAGCATACAGGTTTGTTTCCATCAACATATACTGTTCATTTGAATTATAAATCAATGATGCCATCAATAATGTATTCATTCTGGATATCCTCAAGAAAAGCATTCATCGAAATAGCTGACAAAGGCAAAATACAAGGCTGCCTCTTAAAATGTATGTTAGCTTATATTTGCAAGCTCATGTTTTGCCGGAGGTAATTCGTCAGCCTTTTTTTATAAGTTTGTATGGATAGTGTCAGTGAAAACTGTAAGTGAAAAGAGCTGTCATTCTGGAATGGTTTATGCATTTGTGTGATAGTTTAGAATTTCTAATACCATTTGGACAGTGGGGATTGTTAATGTACAAAAAATACATCTATTTCATGTATACAAATATTGACCTTGAAAAAATGTGTCATAAAAAAAAAAAAAAATAAATGTTTTACTTAAATTCTTTGACACTTTGGAATTGCAAAGTTTTCATTCCTGGAATTCCAGTAATTCATTATGTTCCCAGCAAAGATTTCTAATAAATTGTCTAAACACTAATTTCTGATATGTTGAGTCACAACTCTAATGTATGAGCATTCAAATCACAGATGTTGTTTACATTTCAAATTATATCATTTTTCATGTAGTAAAACCAAAACAAAACAAAAAACAACAACATATGATCAGGAGAAAAACAAAATAGATTGTGGCAAATATTTTACAGGAGTGACAGATAATGTTGATTGTATTAAACAAATGGTATTATGGTTTATTTTCATGAGTTAATGCTGTTGAACCTGGTGTAAGGATTTTTGGTAGCACTTTATAGTAAGGTTATATTTGTCAGCATTAGTAAATGCATTAGGTATCATAGCCTAGCAATGAACAATATATTTTTACAGTATTTATCAATCTTTGTTAATGTTAGATAATAAAAATACAATTATTCATTGTTAATATGTTTGTTCATAGTGCATAAGCCAAAGTAAATATACAAACATAAACATTTGATTTTAAAAATGCTTTAGTAAATGTTTAAATTGACATTAACCAAGGTTAATGAATGCTGTAAAAGGATTGTTTATTGTTTGTTCAGGTTAATTATTATTAATTACGCTGTTGGTTGTGAGATAAGTACAGTCATTTACATGATCCATTGGTAGCCTGCACTAACCATCTGGCACAAGGTCACCTTTGCGTTAAATTCTCCTCTTAGTAGGTGCCATGTTAGTGGAGTATTAACACATGGTCTTAGCCAAATGGCTGAAAGCTGAGTTACTGAATTTACCATTTACTGTAAATATTTTTTTTATATAAGATCTTTCAGCTTCCCCGCCCTCACTACCATCGATGGTGGGGCGGCCAAGGGCTATTCGGCAATCCCCCCGGTGAATAAAGGCACTCGCGGTGCACCTATGCCCGCAGAGTACCGCCACCTGGCGCGGGCGCCCAAAGCTCCCATCCAAGGCCTGTTGCCAAGTCCTACGGTGCTGCTGGATAAGCTGCCTCCGCCCTGCACGCCATGGCTCTCCTGCAAGTCCGCCAAGGCGCTAAAGAAACTGCATGAGGGTAGTTCCGCCACGGGATTGATGCAGGAGCTGCGCTCGGCGACCGACCTCGCTCCGGGCGACGAAGGTCACGGCGCGGTCTCTCGGGCAGGCGATGTCCACCTTGGTGGTCCAGGAGCACCGCCTTTGGCTCAACCTGATCGAGATGGGAGAGGCCGACAAGGCATGGTTCCTTTCAGATGGAGGTTATCCGGCACATTCTGCCCCGGCGCGGCTCAAGATCCCGCACCCCGTCTGCTCGTCGCCAAGGGCGTCCCCCTGCGGTGACTGCACCGGCTCTGCCGCAGCCCGCCCCTGCGGCCCGGCCCCGGGGTGGAGCCCACCGCAGGAAGCAGATGCCACCCATCTCGCGAAAGGCTTCGAATTGCATTCGAGGGTCGGGCATATCAGTACAAGGTCCTCCCTTTCGGTCTGTCCTTGTTCCCTCGCGTCTTCACGAAGGTCGCAGAGGCAGCCCTTGCCCCGCTAAGGGAAGTGGGCATTCGCATCCTCAACTATCCCGACGGTTGGCTAATCCTAGCTCACTCTTGGGATGTTTTGTGTGCACTCAGGGACCTGGTGCTCTCGCACCTCAGCCGACTAGGGCTTTGGGTCAACTGGGAAAAGAGTAAGCTCCTCCCGGTTCAGAGCATCTCTTTTCTCGGTTTGGAGTTGGACTCAGTCTCATTGACAGCGCACCTCATGAACGAGCGCACACAGTCGGTGCTGGCCTGTTTGAAGGCGTTCAGACAGTAAACAGCGGTTCCACGTAAACTCTTTCAGAGGCTCCTGGGGCATATGGCATCCTCAGCGGTGGCCACCCCGCTTGGGTTGATGCATATGAGACCGCTTCAGCACTGGCTTCAGACTTGAGTCCCAAGATGGGCATGGCGCCACGGGACACATCGCGTGGTCATCATGCCAGTCTGTCACCACCTCTTCAGCCCTTGGACCGACCTCACGTTTCTACGGAAGGGCGTTCCCATAGAGAAGGTCTCCAGGCGCGTCGTGGTCACGACAGACGCCTCCAAGACGGGCTGGGGCGCCTTTTGCAACAGGCACGCAGCCGCCGCCTT
The DNA here is from genome assembly GCF_019703515.2 of Myxocyprinus asiaticus. Taxonomy (NCBI): domain Eukaryota; kingdom Metazoa; phylum Chordata; class Actinopteri; order Cypriniformes; family Catostomidae; genus Myxocyprinus; species Myxocyprinus asiaticus. The sequence goes on along the minus strand of NC_059370.1, from coordinate 37,388,703 downwards.
GTGGACTTGCCCACGGCTGCGTTGGCACATCAACTGCCTCAAGTTGCTGGCAATTCTGCTCACCCTGCGGAGGTTCCGGCCGTTGATCCAGGGCAAGCACGTGTTAGTTCGGACAGACAACACGGCAACAGTAGCATATGTCAACTGCCAAGGCACTCTGCGCTCTTGCTGTATGTCACAACTCACCCGCCGTCTCCTCCTCTGGAGTCAGCAGCACCTCAAGTCACTGCAAGCCACTCACATCCCGGGCGACCTCAACACTGCAGCGGACATGCTGTCACAGCAGGTTACCCTCAGTTGAGAGTGGAGACTCCACCCTCAGGTGGTCCAGCTGATCTACCATGAGACTTCCCCACATGACATAATCCCGACATAGCTCGGCAAGACCATGTGACGTATTTTCCACTTAAATACTCTCTGGGTGAGGTGTGGTCACCGCGGTGTCCTTCACGTAACACAGTTCAGCCAGTTGCACCGTTTTGTATAGGGACCCCTAGTGTCACTACAACGACACAACGTCGAGTGAGTGACAGATAGGGAATGTCATGGCTACTTGTGTAACCTCCGTTCCCTGATGGAGGGATCGAGACATTGTGTCCCTCCTGCCACAATGCTGAACTACCCGCTGAAATGTCCGGGACCTTGTCTCGGCTCCTCAGCATAAAACTTGAATGAGTGGTTGCATACCAGCTCCTTTAATACCCGCATGTCTGGGGGAGTGGCATGCAAATACCACTCGCCAATTTTCATTGGCCTTTTATCAAAGACCAGAGGTGTCTCGGGCTCCCAAGAGTGATCCCTAGTGTCACTACATCAACACAACATCTCGTTCCCTCCATCAGGGAACGGAGGTTACACAAGTAACCATGACTATATCATGATATTGCACATCATGTGCTGCAGTGCATTATGTGTTCCTATTTAAACTGCTAAATGACTAAATGCAAATACAATGTACTGCAATAACAAGAACAACACAACATTTTCGGGCAAGCAATCATTTAAGCAATCTTACATCAAGAGAATACATTTAAGTGCAATACTATAAACATCTTTAAATATTTTTTTCTGACATAGAATATGATATGAGCACACTGAAATGGTTTTAGTTGGTGAATTTGTTACAGTGCAAGCTAGCTTTTTATGTTTAGAGTTTACATGGTGAGGTTAAAGTGAAGGTTGTGTGTAAGCCTCTTGTTTTCTCTTTATTAAATTTTCACAGTGTTTGTGTACATACAGTATGTGATGCTTTGGGTGTTGGCTATGTATTTGTGTGTGTCTTCTTCAAATGTAGCCCAAATGTAGAATTCCTAAATATTTCTTTGCTGCAAAATAACCTCCTAAATCAATATCTACTCTGCCCACATTGATCCCCAGCACATTCGAAGATGCCTCACCTTCAAAAATGGCCGAAAATAGCTTTGAGAAATTTCACCTATGCTGAGACACCTTGAGTCACCAACAGAGCTTTGTATCTGCTCCTAACATTTGCTGACAGGCTTTCACAAGATTCACTTGTACACCTGTGACAGTGGCAGGCAGGCTCTGTGAAGCAACTCAGACAGACAACAAAGCAAATGACAAGATCTAGCCCCCATATTGCCCTCATCACAGTTCGACTGATGGACATGTGAGTTAAAATAGACCCTGTCCATCGCTTTCTCCAGTCTAACGGTCTAGAAGCATTCTATTTGTCCTCAGGTCTCTGTCAACACAGCCGTGTTTCGAAGTAGAGGTGATAATGATAATTAATCCAGCTTCTTTTCTTGAAATGTTTGGATGATAGACCTCCAACTGTATTGGTGATGAAATAGGAAGGGATGAACATTAGCTCTCTGTTAGAGATATTGAACCTAAAAAAGCAGTGCAAAAGACCTTACATTTTTAAACATGATATTAAAGTAGAAAGTTAGACTGATGTAATATTTCAGCCACACACCTGTTTTCTAATACTTCTCAAAAACTTTTGTCTGGTGTGATGTTGTCAAGCATTGCTTTATACTGGTATAAATATAGTCAAATCAACTTAGCAACTGACTTGTATACGTACTCCTGATAAGACAAACTAAGCAACTGTAGCTGTGATTCAGTCCTCTGTAATGTCAGACTGATCTCACGAAGAAATCGGGAACCAATTGACTTTTCTTTAGATGAAATCAGTCTGTGCTAATGGCATTTAAAACACTGCCCCCAGTGGCCATGTAGCGGTAAGTATTGCTGGGCGTATGGGCACGTGTGAGCTCCATTTTCCGGGTGTGATGTCCATGTAGGTGTGCCAAATTGGAGTTGTTTTCAGCTGTACAGGCTGTACGCTCAAACCCAAACTCCAAATATAAAACCTAAACATCAGTGGAGTAAAAATGTAATGTTAGGGAGGGAAATGCAACCTCCGAATCACGCTTATCACTAATTATGCAATGCAGGATGCAAACCGGGTCTCCCATGCTGCTGACGCAATGCCACAAGGGAAGGTAAAAACAATTGAGCTAATGCACAAATGTCTGGTTGGAGATGGCACTTGTCAGTGAGTCGGCATAATGCTGCCAATTCTACAGTACTGGAACTTACGGAAACAACATGCTGACTTCCCGAGAGATCATGTTGGCAGTGTTCACTGCACACTAATAATGGGATGTCTGTAGAAGTTCGCTTCACTTGACAAAACATGACAAACATAAGCTGGGTTTCCATCCACTTATTTGTATGCGCATTTTTGGGATATTGCATTAAAACAGCTGGATGGAAACACTAAGATGCTAATAAAATCTCTAAAATGTGCACAAAAAAAACAAACAAAAAAAAAACATATATGCTCACTTGTGGTGGATAATTTTTTATTTGATATGAAGAAATGTGCATAAACATTTACTAAATAAATTCCTGTTGAATTTTATTAAGAATGCAAGATGCGCATAAAAAAAGTCATCCCAGCTAACCAAATTGTGTGGCCATTACCAGTGTTGGGTAAGTTACTCTAAAAAAGTAATTAATTACTAACTACTTATTATATCTTCTACAGTGTAATTAGATTACTGTTCTAATTACTCTGTCTTAAAAGTCATTGCATTGCTTATTACTAATTACTTTCTAAAACCCTTATCAACCTCGACCACATGAAAAATACAAAGTTAGACTTGTAACTGTTCTTTTAATTCTTTCAAATAAATCAATAAAATCAAATATATTATTCATGAACTGGATAAAGAATTTAAAGGGGCAGCATTAAATTAAAAGACATTTTAAAATTAGACGTTAAATTTCAATTTTAAATTCACTATTGTTTTAAATAGAATTGTTCTATAGTCTATACAGTATTTAACGAAATTACATCAGAAGTAACTAATTAAATTACTGAAAAATTAAGAGTAATCCCTTACATTACTTTTTCAATGAAAAAGTAATTTAATTACAGTAATTAATTATTTAGTAATGCATTACACCCAACACTGGCCATAATGTAAATGCAGCATAATTTGATGACCAAAATTTCATCGTGGCAACGTAACTGATTACATTGTGACAACCAGAAAAGAGAAATTCCTGGATTCTAGCCACAATGTAACTTTGGAACGGTGCCAGTCCTTCATGACAACGTTGTGGCAACGTCGAGGAGGTAGTTGTTTGTTGGTAACCAGTCGGTAATTTTTGCTTTGAATGATTATTCTATGGGCAGACATGCAGTATTCTAACCTAATTTATGTCCTCATTTGCCAACATTAATTTAAAGGCTATTTAAACAGTTGTGCATGTGAATAACAAATGCAGACTAAAAGTTAATGTACTTAATTTCTTTTATTGTTGCATTTTTTCCTCTATTCAGCTAGAAGATAATAATGTTATTCAGTGGTCGATTTGTAAAAAAAAGTTTCTAGGTAAAAAAGATTTTTTTTTTTTTTTTTTATTTATTTTTTTTTTATAACTTCATGCTCAGTCGTGAGTGTCTCAAGGTGTATGCTCTGATTTATGTATTTTTATGGTCAACATAAACAACAAAATGCTACCCTACATGTTGTGTACACCACATGACTTTGATTTGGTGGACAAAAGAGTTTTTAAAAATGAATCATATTTTAAAACACAGTTGTTTCACTGCTTTTTTTTTTCTTTTTTTTTTTTTTTTTTTTTTTTTAAGAAATAACAATAAAAGATTATTCTGCACTATTTATGCCAACATTTCTTTTTTCAAAATTTTTTAATGAGACTTGAAAATATGCTCATCATAGAAAAGGTTAATTCAAGTAAACATTTAGTGTGAATTGCATTTTTTAATGTATTTTTATTGTAATAGATCTGAACAAAAACATTTGCGTCACGTCATTGACACTTACGCACGGCGTAATATGCACATGTTACCTTCTGTTATTGTATTTTATGAAGAATTTTGTGAAAAGAATCCACATTATGAAAAAGGTATGTTCTAGAGATTGTTTGCGCACTGTCATACACGTATTTTTTAACTCCAATAACCGAACTATAATGGAAGTTTGGCCAGTTTCTCAGGATGCTCAAACAGAGATGCAAAAAGTTGTTCTACACACAAAAGTGTTTTATGGGTGAAACCCTGATAATAGTTTGACATAAAAACATGTACATGCTGTAACTGTACATTTGTCATCAATAGCTTACCTTCTGTTCTCTTCTTTTTAATGAAAGACAAATGATTTCCTTGTACTGTTCTCTTGGCTACAAAGTCCACGTAACCTTTGAAAACTTTTGAACTCAACCCATAGCTAAACTCTGACACACCTGCTTGCTTTCAGAAAACCGGGGCCTTGTGTGGTGGATAGAGAGCTTACGTGCTCATGGTTTCCAGACTGCACAACTAAAGTGTCACACTGGCAAAATATTTCCAAACTGTTTAAGTGTAAAAATCTGATTGGGGGATTTCAACTTTTGAAATCTGGCAACCCCAAACATGTTGAAATTAAAGTCTGTTGCTTATCAAACGTAGAGAATTTAATATTTTACTTGCATGATTAGTTCTAAGTAATACATGACATAATTAATCTAAAGGGGGATGGTGGTTTTACAAGGGGGATGGATTTTGGTATTTCTTGAAACAAGGGGGATGGCATCCCCTCGCAGCCCCATCAACTCGAGCCCTGATGTTACTTAACCAATCTGATGTGTTGTTGAACTTTGAGATGGAGGTGCAGCTGCTGTCTTCTCCAGTTTGGGTTTGGTCCGGTTGCCATGGCAACTCCACTGCTAATAGTACTATATAATGGTAAAAACAGGTTTTATGTATTTAGCGTATTTCCAAAGGTCAATGAACATTTGTACACAATATATCAATACATTTTTTTATAAATGTTGTTTATTTGTTGTGAAGTAATAAGTGTTTTACCTCAGAAAAACAAACTCAGATGAGGCAGAAGTAAAAAAAAAAAGTGCCTCAGAAATACACATTGTCCTGTTTATCTCCTGTCAGATGAGATTATGTCAGGCTTTATATAAATATAGAAATATTCTAGTGTTATTTTCATAACTTGAGACAATTTTATATTTTGTTGTGAAATAAAGTGTCTTACCTCAGAAAATAAATGGTCCTGTCAGACGCATTTCCATTGCGCACGTGCTCAGTTCAGATGATGCGCGCGCAAGTGTTCAGGTGGAGGCGCGTGCTGTTATAGTATGTATGTATTGTGTATTTACCATCCATCACTATATTAAAAGATAATTGTTTAAATGTGTATGATGTTAAATATGTTTTAACGTTGCAAAAAGCAACACATTCTTCTTTTTCTATGTTCCGACTGGAGACGTTTTATACATTTTAATAACACATTCTGGTCATCATAACACATTGCAAAGTTATTATGGTTTCAATTTGTTATTGTGTAGGCTAAATATGTAGGCACTTGATTTATGCACATTTTGTGGATGTCTCCCAACAGATCTAATTCAAATCACTGGTATTTTTTTTTTATTTTTTTTTTTACTTGAATTTGCATGCAGGCTCTTATATTGTGCAGAGGATTCAGAATATTTAATGTAAAAATAATTAATCATCTGAGACTGTAAAGTAAACAGATACAAAAGCAAATGATGCATGAAATACTAATTAGTATGTAAACATTTTGCTTTATAATGACACATTTTGTAAGATTTCATGTCCACTCAATCATCCAAATAAACTGTACGAAACTTGAATGATAGCAATTATTAAACTGCTACAACACAAATCTGTCATAGAAGTGCAATTTTCCTGAGTTGCGACTAGACTCAGTGTAAAGGGGTTAGAGGGGAAGGAGGAGGCGAGGACAGGCTTGACAATATAAATAATAGTTTAATAATAAACTTAAAAACACACAAACATAAACACTTACAGGGCAGCTGACTGTAATTCTCTCTCTCTCTGGTCGCCTTTATCCCTCGCTCGCCTCATCAGGCTGATCATTCCGGCCCGGCCCGGCCCGGCCCCTCCCTCCTCCATGCTACACTCAGCCTGTTTTTTGGGGGTTTTTTTGGATCACATAGGAGAACGTAAAAAAAGTGGAATTGAAATTGGAAGGTGAAGTGGTATTTATATTACGGACCTATGACTTTGCAGTTACGTTGCCAATAAGTCACAGAATTACCCAAATATTATGAAGACATTACATAACTGGACCATTCTGGGTGAACTTGGGACATTAGGAGGACGTAAAGATGACGTTGTGAATTAGTAATTTAATGGTAATGAAATTATGGGTCCATGACATAACAGTTACGTTGTCAGTAAGTCATGGAATTACTAAAATATTACATATTACGTAACTGGACCAATCTGGGTAAGCTTGCAACATTAGGAGGACGTAAGACGACGTTGTGAATTGGTCATATAATGATAATGAAATTACGGGCCTGTGAAGTTGCAGTTACTTTGCCTGTTAGTAAGTCATGCAATTACCAAACAGGACGAATAAATTACTTAAATTGTATGTCGTGTGTTAGCAGGGATGTGACTGAATAACACGTTCATAAATGGACTAACCAGCGGACCAATTATCACATCTGAAATATTACTCTAGTCATCCTGAAATAATGTTGTCTAGAAATCCCAAAGCCTGCACAGAGATTGTAATTAGGGATAAGCATTTTGGCATTTCACTCGTCGAGTACTCTAGGGGCAATGACATGTAGCCAACATAACTGTATAGGCCTATATAATAACATGCCTGACAAATGTCTTTGGTTGCTGCATTGCGTCTTGTTGTTCCAGTGTGTCCTCTATTCATTATTATAGACTGTTATAAAATAATCTGTTTCAAAATGTACAAAAGATTGCATAATCAAAATATAATGCATAATATTTTGTCATTATGTGAAGATTCACTGCCCAACTCAATGAAAGAATGTGCACAATGTGCGTCTGTCTGTTCTTCCTTCAGGTTACCGTAGTAATCTTATTAAGCGCGCACCCTTTTTTTAGTGACTGCCTGAACCGTCTATTTTCAAATCGCAGTTGGATTAACAGGAGACGCCATAACCATCGTGTTTTTAATATGCGTGTTAAGTTGAAGTTCAGTTTTTAAGACGCTGCATTCTGTTTCATTTAGCTGCACTCTGTCTAGCTGCTTGAAACTCTCAAAGCACGTTGAGTCCACTGCCACACACCTGGTGTGTGTGTGTGTGTGTGTAGGAGGGTTTGGGTGGTTTACGAGGAAATCTTTTAGGTTACAAACTGGTAATTACAAGGGTATTATGCTATAAATGTGATTTATGAGGACATTTCTAGTGTCCCCATAATTCAAATTGCTTAAAAAACATACTAAATGATGTATTGTTTTTTTCATGTAAAAATGCATAAAGTTTTTTGTGAGGGTTAGGTTTAGGGGTAGGGTTAGGGGACAGAATCTATAGTTCATACAGTATAAAAATCATTATGTCTATGGAGAGTCCTCGTAAGGATAGCCGCGCTAACATATGTGTGTGTGTGTGTGTGTGTGTGTGCGTGTGTGTGTGTCCAAGTGTTCACTCCTGTAGGGAAAGCCGCGATGCTCCGTATTGTCATTGCTGTGATGATTCTAGAAGTGTTCCAATCATCTACAATTTCCACCTTTCAACTGGGGAAAGTGCAACAGAATGACACATTATTTCAGACTTCTAACTTGGAAACTTGTGCAGAAATGGAGACAGTCGGAGATATTCGCAGCTAAGGACTAAAAATGATTTTCTCACCTTAAACGTAAAGTTTGATCAAGCAAGCCAGTGATGACTATCAGAAAAGAATAACAATCATGGAAGACAAGATGAATGAAATGAAACGCTGTCACAGGAGATGGAATCTGAGGCTGTACGGTCTACCGGAGCAAGAAGGAGAGGACATTAAACAGCGTGTGGTGGACATCTGTAGAGCAATTATCCAAGATGCTGGAGAAGATCTATGCTTCCACACTGACGTAAGCCATAGAATCGGGCGGAGAGAGGATGGCAAAACTCGGTCGGTGATAACCAGATTTACATCCAGATCGACAAAAAAGATCTCAAAATTCGGAGAAGACCTAACTACAAAATACAAGGAGACACACAACAAACTGTGGCCACAGATTGAAGAGGCACGTAAGCAGGGGAAAAAAGCCTTCCCTGTCGGAGCCAAAGCCATCATTGATGGTAAAGAAATTAGAGTGTGATAACTGATGGAAAATAAATATCAATTCACTTTTGAGATTTAATTAAAAAGCATAACTCTATCTTCAAATCAGAAATAACGAAAAAAATGTTGTTAAATAAAATGTTTAAATATAATTTTAGGGTCAGAGGTATATAAACTTATGTTCACAAAGATCTTTAAGAGGCACATATGGAGAATTCAATAATTTATGTCTGCACTTAAATTGTTGTGATATATGGAGACATAAAAATCCATATAAAATCCAGTTCACTTGGAATAACAAAGATTTATCTAAGAGATCCAGGATTGACTTTTGGCTTATATCTAACGATTTAATAGACCGAGTAAAAAACCCAAAATAGAGCCTTCAATATTTTCTGATCACAAAATGTTTTCTTTCATATTGCATACAGGAAACCTGTCAGTTAAATATAATTCAAATGACTGGAAATTAAACAATACACTTTTGAGTGATAAATTCTTCAAACAAAAAGCCATAGAAACCATTAATGAAAACTGGAGGAAAGCTCAAGGAGATAAAATATAGCAAACTTTGGGAATATACAACATTTCAGATTCGTAATATGGCAATTAAAAGGGGAAAGGACTAAGCTAAAGAAAAAAAGACTTAAACAAGATAGAATTCTTAAGGATATAATTTCTATTTATGAAAATAACAAGCTCTCTCAAACAGATATCAATAAATTAACTGAATTACAATCTGAGTTGGACAATATTTATCAAAATTTGGCATGGGGTGCTTTTATCCGATCTAGACGGAAGTGGATGGAACATGGCGAAAGGAACACAAAACATTTTCCTAATTTAGATAAAAGAAATGCCAGTATTAATAGTATACATAAACTTAAGATTGATGAACAGATCTCTGAAGATCCCGAAAAAATCGCCAAGTTTGTGGAAGAATTTTATAAAAACTATACTCTGAACAAAATAACAGTCAGAGTTCATATTTTCTTTCTTCTATAAAAAGTGAAGTGCAAAGTATTGACAAAGTTCAAAAAGAAGCTTGTGATCAAGTTCTGTCCCTAGAAGAACTAAAAAAGAATATTAGTAAATTGAAAGATAATAAATCCCCCTGTAATGATCGCCTTACTGGCACATTTTATAAGGTATTTCAAAATGACATCTCTGAATTTTTACTGTGGGTTTTTAGGGAGGCTATAGAAGCTCGTAAGCTTCCCTCAACTGTGTGTCAGTGTTTAATTACTTTGATACCTAAACCCGATAAGGAACGATTGCTGCTTGACAATTGGAGGCCCATAACTTTAATTAGTAATGATGCAAAATTATTAGCTCACATATTTGCACAGAGAATAAAGTTATGTTTAGACACAATTATAGATGACTGTCAGTCTGGTTTTATGCAAGGAAGACACATCGGTAATAATATTAGATTGATTTTAGATTTGATTGACTATAAAGATTACATAACAGACAACAGTTACATTTTATTTATAGACATATATAAAGCCTTTGTAAACACTGTAAAACACAATCTCCTTTTTGATCTTCAAAAGGGCGATACAAACTTTGTATAGTGACTGCAATAGTACAGTTAAACTACCATGGGGAACCACCTGTTGATTCAGCATTTCCCGAGGTATAAATCAGGGAGATCCTACAGCTCCATTTCTGTTTCTTTTAGTCATGCAATGATGGCCTTACATATACATAATGATTCCTTTCAAGGCATTACAATTTTAGAAAAATAAATTACATTCTAAAGTCTTTTTAAAGGAAATAAAGCAGGTTAAAAAAAAAATGTATAAATTGTCTCAGTGCATTCTCAAAAGTATCAGGGTTAACTCTAAACATTAAAGAATGCACCCTTTTTCCACTCAAATATGACTGTATCCATACAACAGAATTTGAAGGTATTCAAGTTAAAGAGGCAGTAACATATTTAGGAATTAATATTTGAAGAAATCAGTCAGACAGTCAAATTTCCAACCCCTCATTCCAAAAAATGTCAAATAAATTCGATACATGGCTCATGAGGGATTTGTCACTCAAAGGTAGTGTTCTCTTATCCAAAACTGAAGGGCTATCACGTTTTGTTTATCCTGCAAAAGTATTAGATGTCCCAAAATCATTTATTTAAAAAAAAAAATAGACTCTACCTTATTCAACTTTATATGGAAACACAAGCCTCACTACTTAAATAGAAATATCTTATGTAATTCATACAATCAAGGAGGCTTAAATATACTTGATTATCATTCATCTAATATAATTTTCAAGTTGAACTGGATTAAACATTTTATTAAAAATAAAGATAAGTTATGGTACTTAATTCCGCATTTGTTTTTTTTGTTTTTTTATTGTTTTATTTATTGGCTGTATAGAGTTCCTGCGAGCGAGTGATAAATGCGATTTCAGAGAGAGAGAATTACAGATAAACTACATGCAATGCAAGAATATAGCATTGTATTTTACGCAGTACCAGCATGTTTTTTAAGAGTATTTTAAGGCAGTAATGGATCCTATCCAGTCAATCCAGTCAATGTTTAAGACAGATGTTCTGTTAAATGGCAACAATATAAAAGATAACAAATGTAATAACAGATTTTTTAGAATGATTCATTGCCCTTAATCATCTCATAGCAAACACTACTTGAATAACCACTTTGAGAACATTAATTGGGAATTGATTTGGACTTACATAACAAATGTTTTGTCAAAAATAAAGTTAGTGAAGTGTACTTTAAAATTATGCATTTAATCTATCCAACAAACTACTTTCTAAAAATATATAGAAATTATCTTTCTGAATCCTGTGTATTTTGTAATACTGGCACAGAAACAATTCTACATTTATTTTATGAACGCATTTATGTTAAATTATTTTGGATTGATGTTGAACATGTATTTGATATGTTATATAGGACTAAGATTAATATACAGACAAGAGATGTTATTTTTTTTTTATTATGGAAAAAATTGCATGGACAGAAGTCATGCTTTTATTTTAAATCTTCTTATTTTATATGTCAAGTTTTACATCCATAAATGCAAATGGTCTGAAAGGAAACCCAATATTCACCAGTTCAAGAATGAAATGAAACTTTACTTTGAAACATGACAAGGACAAACAAATCATAAAGCCATCAGGACTCTACAATGCCTTAAAAACCTCTCTTTAATTTATATATTTATGTACACCCCTTTTTTATGTTTCTTTGTTGCTATTCTTGTTCATTCTTGTTACAAAATTATACTCTTCATGGTTTAAAAAAGTCCACTGTCGGCCATTTTTGGAACACTCTCAGGAGACTATTTCCGGTCAAGATTACGATCAAAGAACATATTTCAAATCAGCAATAAAATCTGACAATATTTGTGCGAAAATCTTCAACTCCCATTTCGTCGAGATGCAGGTGCGTGTCGTGCAAACATTTTGGCACCCAGGGCAGGGAGGTTTACAGTCAGTGACAAACATTCACTTTTATTAAATAATATCCATTAACGAGTCTTACATTAAATGATAATAAAACGTGTTTAGCAAATGTTTTGCAGAGACAGGTGTTCAAAACACGGTTAATTACACTCTCTTTTGATTATTGTAACAATAGCATTGCAGCGTCGTATATCAGTTTGGTTGCTATGAGACGTCTCTGACAATCAATGTACCCTTCAAAATCACAACGTTATCAATCTCAAAATTAAAAACAAGCTAACTCTTTGACACGTTTGTGTTTAGTTGTCAGGTATTGTCACTGAATTTAGAATAAAGTGAAAAGTCACATCATGCTTGATCATCATAGATCATCGTTTCATGATCGATCATTGCTGCCACGTCTGAGTACTCGAGTACTTGTGCCCATCCCTAATTGTAATACAAACTTGAACTGTAAAAGTAAATAAAAAAATTTCATGGATCAAAATATGAGAATTGATATGCGTGTGTGTGTGTGTGTGTGTGTGTGTGTGTGTGTGTGTGTTTTACTTGCTATTTGTGTGTTTCTGAATGAAATAAAACTCTCTGGCAATTTTGGCATTACAAACGGCATCAATGTGTGTAACGGATCAGGGCTGTGTTTCCCAAAAGCATCATACGTTTAAAGGGCATTCAGTAGCACTTTGTGTACTTTAAGTACCGGTGTGACAGTGGTGTTATGCTGCCTTCACATGCTATCTGAATTATCATAAATATGAGTTTCCTTCTCGGAAGTTAAATAATTACTCGTAATTACTACTGGGAAACTCGGAGATAATTTTGATACCCGAGTTTCCGAGTTTCTAAACTTTCAGCATGGCGGAGGAGAGTACAGTTTCTGTAGTGAATAACAGGTTTTGTTCATTTTTCTAAATACAGCTAATTGTTAGTGCTTGCCATTTTGGTCAGATTCATTTATGTATATCAGCAGGGTTGGGTGGGTTACTTTTTAAATGTATTCCACTACAGATTACAGAATACATGCTGTAAAATGTAATTTGTAATGTATTCCTTTAGATTACTCAAGGTCAGTACTTTGAATTTCTTCTTCAGCACTGGTAGATTTTTTCACTTGTTTTGACTATTAAAAACTCTGCCAGTACAGTAAGACAAAATACACATGTTAAAAATACATTCTCTGAAAAACCTAAATATCTTATGCAGTGTTGTTTCTAAAACAAGATAAATCAAATTGATCTTGTTTTAAGGATTTTTAGATATTTTTACAGGAAAACAATACAAAAATTATTATCAAGAATACGATTTTTGCCCTAATATCAAAGGTCTTACTAGAAAAAAAGAAATTATGATCCAATGTGAATTTTCTTGATAAAAAAAAATGATCATGCCTGGTAACATGTGCATGTAAAATGGCTACAAATAGCATTTTAGCTTAGTGTAAAGCTGACAATTTACACAAGGTTTATTTCTATTTCTTCTGCTCCAAACTTACTTCAAACTTACTTCTCTGTCTGCTCGTATGAATGTAGCACATCATAAGAAAGTGTTTCACCGTTGTTCAAATGCACTTTGGATCGCATCATTTATATGTATAGATGTTTTCCATCTGAAAGGACTAAATATTAAATGAAACAAATGACTTTTCATACTTTTTGAATGTAACTGTATTCTAATTACCAAATATTTAAATTGTAACTGTAGTGGAATACAGTTACTTATATTTTGTATTTTAAATACGTAATCCCGTTACATGTATTCCGTTACTCCCCAACCCTGTATATCAGCAACCATTCTATGCATGTTGTAAATTTTTACACTGTGAAAATATCTTGTATTTGACCGAAATTCCATTATCGTCAGCAAGCTAACTGAGTGATCTGTATTATGGTGTCAAAATAAAAGTTCTTCAAGAAATATGTATGAATGAACCTGACAACAAAGCATGAGAACACACATACTCGTAATTACCACTTCTGAATTGGAAAGTAGGATAATTCCAATAGCACATGAAGGCAGCATTAGACACTGTACTGCCATCTATGGACGTGGATCAGCATGATCATCTCTGCTGCCCCCTCCAGCACTGCAATATCATTTGCATCTGGAAAATGTCAGAGTTTGAGGTAATTTCTAAAGTTATTTATTACTACTATAATATCATTTCTTTGCCTAAAATCAAACGTCAGAATTCAAGCGAACAGACTTCTACATTTAAGGAAAGATTATTATTGTCCCTCGTATCAATAATCTTTGGAGACTGTCTATGCTTCACGTTATTTCTAAAGACAGTTATTACCTTTATTAGAGAACTGCTTAGCGTGAAATAAACCTCAGTTATCTAGCGATACAGAATGTTATGGTAAAGATTAGACATATTTTTGATGATCAAATTTAGCATGTCCAGGAATATTATATTTGAAGAACTCGTTTTCTTTCCAAGCAAACCAGCGTCATGGTTTACTCAAAATCCACAACAATCGCTGTGCCAAACTATTAAACGAATGAAGACATATGCCATTTGACAGAGGTGGTGGTAGATGGGCTCCATTTACTATAGCCGTGATAACAAATAAAATAAAATTACAGGTTGCATTCCGGTTGCGTTTGTAAACACAGCTGAAAACTGTCCATTACTAACATACTTTGACTGCACACGTAATTTTAAAAAGTTTGAGGGAAACTTGTATGAGTTTTCTGTAAATTCTGATAATAAATATGTTCCATGGGCTGAGTCTGAAACTAGCAAAATGCTGCCTTCGGAGGCTGTATACAGAGGCAGGATGAAATTAAGGTGATTTTCAAACTGTTCGGAGATCAGTTTGCTTAAGAGATCAATTCATTCAAAACAGCTGTCAGTTAAGCCATTAACTGGTTATGCAGCAAGGCAGCAAGTTAGCTGCCTACATTGTCAGATGCAGCCATTGTGTTCTCTTCGCTCTTCGTTCTTTACCTAACAACACTGCACTAAGCATAGACACGCATATCTACATAGGTGGCAGCCACTGAGCGAGAGGATTTTCTTCTTCGACGTTTAGTGAAACACGACAGGTCATGTCATTTCAGTACAGTCTTCATCTCATTTGAGTTTACACCATTTAGATCACTCTTCACAAAAACTGTAATGTGTAAAACGTTTTAATTAGCCCCAAATTACTGAATGCACCTTTAAGTTGATCGTAGAGACCATTGGCGCCAATGGTTTCTATGATCTACTTAGGCTTATGATGCTTTTGATGCTTTTGGGAAACTCAGCCCAGACCAGTTACATTTGTGAATCAACATCACAAAAAACAGTCTAAAAAGTTATAGCAAAAGTGCATTCATGTACATGTTTAAAGCCGAGTGCTAAACTTTACAGCGCTAATGCAATTGGTTTCTGATTACCACTCAATCTTTAGTGTAATTACGGCTGGTGGCTAGTATCTGGTCTGTAAGTGCAATTCCAGCCCCCTCCATTCCAAAACATTTGAAGACTTAACATACATACATCGGCTGTAGGCAGCTTTAGAATAATAATTTAAAAAAAAGGTTAAATATCTAAAAACAAGAATTAGAGGGATCAATAAATTATGAACAATTTACTGCCTTTGCCTCATTAATATGTAATCATGCAATCCATAAAAAAGTAACCATAACATATCTTATTACAAGTACTTGATTTTTTGCGATCTGATTACATAATCCAGAGTACTTGTAATCCGTTACTGTCTAGCATTGCGCACACCATAGTGACGCACTGTTGCTCCCAGACATGAGGCAAGTTCTTTAGAGTGTTTTGTCTATGTGTTCTAAACCGTGAGTAATTTAATAAGAGTCACAAGTGGCTACAACTTCTCTGAAAGTGACAGTTTTGTTCTTTTGAACACATGGGATGGAAATGTGGCTTTATTCACTCACTGTTTGTGTGATATGTTTTTTTATTTTGCATCAATTAAATTCGCAACTCGGATGGAAACATAGATATAGACAAACTTGGGCTGCCCGGATTACGGGTTATGATGCATTATATACTTGTGTAGACATATTAATATAAAATAAATTGCCATACTTTGATATAGCTACTGTATATTTTAAAGTACATGGAAGTACAGTATATGGAAATTAAACAAATATTCTGGGTTGAATACAAGTTAAACTAAATCGAGAGCATTTGTGGCATAACGTTGATTAATACAAAGGGCCCTATTTTAAGACTACTAGTGCTAAGCGCAGCGCTATGCCATAAGTCATAAGTGCAAACTCAAAGGGCATGGCCATGACCATAAAGTTTTTATATTTCGTGCAAGCATGCACTTAGTCTAGGCACAAGTGGGTTTGGCAAAATCATGCGTGTAACGCGCTGATGGGCAGAGACAAGTGCAATTTAATTCTGAGGTTCTTCTCCGGTTATTGCAGCATCTGCGTTGAATTATATAGTTCATTCCTTCTAACACCAGCGATAAAAACCAAGACAGCACATTCATAAGAAGTTGTCAGTGTAAATGGACTTTATGCAATGTAGAAGAATAGAAATATGGACGCTCTCCTTTTTTAGAGCGTATTTTATGCTTAGAAAATGTAATCAGGTATGAGTAGCTAAGGTAACAAGGCTTCGCTTTCCCCCATGCTAAACCAAGGCCCCTGGTATGATGCATTGCCGACTGTATCTATTGACTCTTCGTTGTCATGACGACATAACAGCGGGAAACCCTAGGTGCGTCCCAAACTGCACACTTCTGCACTATTTTATGTCATTTTGAAGTGTAAGTAGTGCGAGTAGTACCTTTACACTGAAAATGCAACAAAAAGAAGTGAACTACGAATACCAGATGATGCACTTTTCAACCGTCAAAACAGAGTGTGGAATGTTGGAAACTTCGTGCATTCAGAGGCTTGCTGTACATAGCGGAAGGGGCGGAGTTACCGGCAGCAATGGTGATCTGGCAAAACAATTGTAAATAATGGAGAATATGACAACTAGCTAAACTTCTGTGAAGACAGCACCTTACAAAACACTTTACCATCATACCATGCTGTGTGAATATGTATATTATTGAGGTATAAGTATTGAACTGAGGGTGGATAGCGCGCTAAAGCTAGCAGCAACACAACGCTTGGGTTTGAAAAGTCACTTCTATCAGCTGTTAAACGGTGAACGCTTCCGTGTAGTAAAACAATCATTAAGTGTTCCATTTGGGACGGTACTACATTTTGAAAATTCATACATTACATGGCTGAGTGCATTTTCTAAGTGCATAGTGTATAGTGTGTCATTTGGGACACAGCTAAAGTAATATGGTAAATTCCATAACAACTGTAAATTTTATCATACTAAAATCATGTCAACACAAATGTTTACATCTTGTGGCAATACTTAATAGTTAAAATTGTATTTTAACATTTATGGACTGGCCTTACTGTAATAGTGATTTTTGCTTATGTTTATATTTTAAATAAACAAGTGATGAGTCTAAAAACATTTTTTTTTTTTTTTTGGTAATCAACATTATGCAACAAATGTTGAGTGAGCTTAACTTATATTGAACCCGGAACATTCCTTTAACATAAATTGTATAATTTGTCATACTCTACTTTTCTAAATTTACTGATAAATGGCTGTTGTGATGTTTAATAGGAAAATAACAAGTCATTACAATGGCCATGATAATGGCATTGTAATGATCATTTATCGATGAGCATAATTTCCTGGGAACCTGAATTAAGTTGAATAAAATAATAATAAAATGGGTAAATTGCTCTCTCCACCTCATTTGAAGGGATGTCGATGTACACATGTTCTTTATGGAATGTACTCTGTGTTTCCTTCACAAACAGGGTGAGACCTGAATAAACCTTTGCACCTGCATGATTGCTTGATGCACTCTGGCAGGCCACCTGCTATCTGTACAGAGTGTTTCAGTTCTCACACCTCTGAGCTGCCCACCCTGCCAGACCACCAGTGACAAGAGCATACACAACTGATCTTATCCCTTTCAGCAGGGAGTTGAGGGGTGTATCACTCACACTAACCTATGATTCTCGTTCTTCTTCAATGTAATGTGATCAGACACAGTCAGACTGCATGTTCTTATGTGCCCAGTGATCACCAACGGACTGTTGTGTGTGAGTGAGTGAGTGAGTGAGTGAGTTCAGTATGTGAACAGATGTTGATTGTGTGTGTGTGTGTGTGTGTGTGTGTGTGTGTGTGTGTGTGTGTGTGTGTGTGTGTGTGTGTGTGTGTGTTTGTGTGTTGGCAGGTTTAAGTGGTTTACGAGGACTTTTTTTAGGTTACAAACTGGTAATTACAAGGGTATTATGCTATAAATGTGGTTTATGAGGACATTTCTAGTGTCCCCATAATTTAAATAGCTTAAAAACATACTAAATTATGTTTTATTGAAAATGTAAAAATGCAGAAAGTTTTTTGAGAGGGTTAGGTTTATGGGTAGGTTTAGGGGATAGAATCTATAGTGTGTGTGTGTGTGTGTGTGTGTGTGTGTGTGTGTGTGTGTGTGTGTTTCACAAATAAAGTGACAAAATGTAAAGTACAAATGTTGTTGCGACTGTTGATTATGTGATACCTTTCCATTGTGCTTGCAGATATAATCTCAATCACTGTGGCTCAAATAAGTGTTGCTAAAATATTGTGTAACCTGATATTTTTACAATCTCATGCTGTCACAGGTCGGGGTGATTGAAACATGAATATACACTAAGTTTTCTACCACTATGACTGGACACATGAAACAGTTATTATACAATACTGACATCCAGTGGTAGTAGAGTATAAAATAACTGGCATAAAAGTGCAATGCATATGTCTTATACTTCCACAACAGAGGTAGAGTTTAATATCGTCTTTAAGATATAATTTAATTGCATTACTACATTTATTTAGCATATAACATTTAATCAGAATTAAATGTTATATGGTCAACTGAAAAAAGAAAGGGTTCAAACATAACGTACACTAAAAAACATTGGGTTATTTTTATTATTATTATTATTATTATTATTATTATTATTATTATTACCCAATAGGTGGGTTACACATATTGGGTCATTATGATGGGTTATTTTTAACTATGTTGGGTTATTTTCTTTTACCCAATAGGTGGGTTACAATAGTGGGTCATTATGTTGGGTTATTTATTTTTTTACATTGTTGGATTTTTTTTAAATACAACCCATTCAGTTGGGTTAAATATAGGTTTTGCATCAGTGACAGTTTGCATTGTAACAGTCCAGTCTATTACATAAAAGGCTATATTTTACATATAATAGGCTATAAATGTTTTATCATCTGCTTCATCTTAAAATCAAAAGTCTCTATGAGAACAACATTAATACACATAGAAATTGTTTGAATGCAAGAAATTCAATGCAGAACATCTTGGGGGTAATTTGGGTAATCACCATGTTGGTTAATTACACTAAAATTATTAGTGATTAATTCTGTTTTCTATGTTTTAAATGGAATTGTAGATGGGGTGTAGATGAATGACCCACCAACTCCAACTCATAATTTTTATTGTAAAAAGATGCCAGATTGCATCAAGGAACTCAACCTTGGTAAAAGCACTCTACTGTGTAGAAACACCTGCATAATCAAAATTATTATAAATTAGTATTTTCTAGAATTTATGTTCAATAATTATTATGGTTATAAGAACAAACTAAGATGGCTATTTATCAGCACTTTATTTCTTCTTTTCACAGAATGTAAAAAAAAATAAATAAATAAATAAATAAAATAAAAAATATAAACTGCTGAGAGAATCTGGAGGATCAGCATTGATAACATCCTTATAGACAAAGACAGGGGCCTTTGTATCAAAGAGCATGTCAGATGGGTCTCTCAATTGATGGAGAGGTTTGAGGAAAAGTTAAAGTATCGAGTGATTAATTACTTAATAATATTCTCACAGATGCACTTAGATATTTTATGATGATTATGCCTGAAATAAATGACTGAAATGCCTGTTTCTTTCTATAGCCCAATATGTAAGAGCAAAAGGAGATCGATCTGGCACTGCCTAGTTTCCTTGTGTGTGCAATGATGACGGCCACAGATATGTAAGCTTTGCTTAGTGACTTTTTGACTGCACCACCAAAATTTAACCCTTAGTCCACATTTTAAACATCAACTCATTCCATTACTTTACTCAAGGCTAAATTTGAAATAAATGAGTTTGCAGAATGTCAGAGCAACATAAAAGTATCCATTTTTCATGCACTATATCTGAGTCTTCCGAAGCCATGTGATAGCTTGGTGTGAGGAACAGACACAAGTTAGTCTTTATTCAATGATCATCATCCCCGTGTGGTGATGGATGAGGAGAGTCCCCTGTTCACTGTGTAAATCGCTTTGAGTAGTGTCAGAAAAGCGTTATATAGGGGCCTGGGTAGCTCAATGAGTAAAGACACTGACTACCATCCCTGGAGTTCGCGAGTTCGAATAACAGGGCGTGCTGAATGACTCCAGCCAGGTCTCCTAAGCAACCAATTTGGCCCGGTTGCTAGGGAGGGTAGAGTCACATGGGGTAACCTCCTCGTGGTCACCATAATGTGGTTTGCTCTCAGTGGGGCGCGTGGTGAGTTGTGCGTGGATGCCATGCTGGATGGAGTGAAGCCTCCACACGCGCTATGTCTCTGCGGTAACGCAAGTCACTATGCCTTGATGAATTATGTGCTCCAGTCTTCACAGACCAGATTTTTTAAGGAACATCAACACACTCCTGTCTCCTTAAAAGTGTGTTTAGTGTGACTGATAATCAGTAGGTCAAGTAGCAAGAGCATAGATTTTTATTTTTATTTATTTTTTTTTTTCATTTCTGAATGTCTTTTGCAAATGTTTTTTTACACTTCAGTGCCTTTTCAATAAACATTAAAATATTCAAATAAACATTTGGTATTTTGTATTTTGAAAACAGAGCATAATTTTGAACCCCATATAAATAATAATTTCAATTATAATGGTAGTAGTAGTAGTAATAATAATAATAATAATAATAATAATAATAATAATAGGAAGAGGATGATTAAAAGCAACATTTTAGGAAAACAAAACCCCAACAAATGAGTTATTTTACAGCCCAATTTATTGGGTAAATGGGCAACCCAATAAATTGGGTTAAGATAACCCAACTAGGGGGTTGGTGCTATATCAACCCACCACTGGGTTAGCTATTGGGTTACTTTTAACCCAACTGTTTTAAGTGAGTAGATCAGTGTTATTTAGATCCACTAAAAAAAAAAAAAAAAAAAAAAAAAGAAGAAAAGAAAAAGGCTGAAGGCAACAGTGACTTACATTTGTTTATTTTTCACATTTGTTTACTTGCACACTTAAATATTTGGTTCTAAGTGATTATGTGAAAAAACATTCCTGTTTTTTTTTTTTTTTTACATAAATGAACAATTGTGAGAATGACTTAGTCTTTGAAGTAGTCTGTTAAAATGAGTTGAAAATGATATAAAATGGCAATAATGATAATGTCCTAAATTATTAATTCATGTTAATTATAGGCCAAATTAAACATATCATTATTTTTGTTACTGTAATATTTTTAAATAACATTTTTGGAAAGAAAACTATGTTTTCTGTTCTCTGCCATTTAATACATATATAAATAAATAAATATAAATATATATATAAGATTTATTTATTTATTTATTTATTTATTATTATTATTATTATTATTATTATTTTATTTTATTTTATTTTATTTTATTTTATTTTATTTTATTTATTTATTTTGGTTTGGCCAGTGAAAATGTTGCCAGGTGAAGTAAAAATCTGACCTACTGACCAAACTTGCCATCAGGAAAAAAAATAAAATAAAATAAAAAAAAAAATTAAAAAACAAAAATAAAAAATCTGCATTGCTAAATTCTGAAAATAAATAAATAAATAAATAAATAAATAAATAAATGCTTAAATTGTCAAAGTTTTCTTTATTATTGAGCAGAAGAAGCGAAGCCGATGCGCGTCACGTGACGGGGGCGTGTCAATCCATGACTGAACGGAAGCGGATCCGTGTCACGTGACGGGGGGAACTAATGAGGCTCTTGTGTGTTTACATAAATGCAACGGCAGCTGCTACACAGCGTCCACACATCAATGTTTCGCTTTCATTTCCTTGAAAACAAACACGACTATCGGTGCACACGCTCGTAAACGATTACGTCCGGACAGAATACTGCTGCTCTGTGTAAAAGAAAGCTCGAGTTGACTGCAGCTGTGATCAGTTTTGTATTAGATTACTGGCGTCATGGACGAGCTCGCGGTGGAAGTCCGAGGCGCGAGCGGAGCTTTCTATAAGGTGCGGGTCACATCTCATATTATACGCCTCCTGTATATGCATGACTATGCGGAAGATTCAAATTTCGATGGAAAAATACGATTCAATACGCCATGTACGCAGATCTTCATGCGTTGTGGTGCGCTAGGCCCAGTCTGCCTTATTACACCAGGCCTCTTCGCCTTATGTATGCGAGATAAGACGTAATAGGCTTTAAAGATGCATTGCAATCATCTGATATCTTGTATATTATTAATGCATTCTTGACACCAGTATCTGTCAGTGTTATGGCTTGGTTCTACTGGGTCTGTGCATGATAGTGAGTCCCCCTGATAGTGATTATTGGTGACAAATGTGCTAAAAATTGCATTATTATATCATCTCTTTGTATTATGAGGATTATTAGGGAGTATTGAAAGCACTGTAACTTAAAGACTACATGTAAAATGCACGAATAGCAATGTGTATGTAACTAGAATCCCAATGATTAAAACATCATTACTGCTTAATAGTTTTTAACTGTATGATTAGTTATATATTTAAGGGTAGTTGAGGCAAAACGTGTCCATATTTATCAACGTCAAGATTTTAGGGTAAAATGTATTCAATGTACTATAAGGAAAAGTTTATATTTTAGGCTTTCACCTTACCATTTTAAGCACCTTTTCTGCCTTCACTAGTTCATTTTAAATGACTCTGCATTTTGACAAATGAATTAGGTCATAAAAGCTGCATGCATTAGGCTGTTATAAAATGAGCAAAATGGTTTTAGATGGAGTATAGAATGTCACACCGCAGGACTACCCAATAGCTGTTTTTCTAAACCAACAATTGCAGTGTTTTTCCTTTTAAATTCTGAAGATACATGGAATCTAGATTCTCCGGATAGGCAGCTTACTAGTTTTTGAGACAGAGCCAATTAAATAATAATGAGTTATTACTTCCTCTTACAGGCTCTTATTAAGGATGTTCATGAAAGCACGGTCACAGTGTCTTTTGAGAACAAGTGAGTACCAACTTCAGCAAACAAATGCATGTTTACGGTGTCACATTTTCTTACGTAATATTATGGATTATGTAAAAAATAAACAAAAATGTGTTTACTTCAAAGCATTCTTTATTTCAATTCATAGTTGGCAACCAGAGCGACAGATTCCTTTCCACGATGTTCGGTTTCCACCTCCAACTGGATTTCAGAAAGAGATAAATGAGAGTGATGAAGTGGAGGTATGGCCTATCAGAGGTTGCCCAAATATCAAACAAATATTTCATTTCTGTAAAGTGTTTATTATGTACATCTGTTCCACAGGTGTACTCCAGGGCCAATGATAAGGAGCCATGTGGATGGTGGCTAGCCAAAGTTCGAATGGTGAAAGGAGAGGTGAGCAGTTTGGTAACCAGGGCCATGTCTAAAGAAAGCCATCAGACAGACCAACAATTGGACCTTTCTATTAAAGAATAGTAAATGCTTCCCATGGCGTTTGTTGTTGATGGCAAAGACCTGAAATTCTATGTTATTTTGGCACAAATTCATCTGTCACTTGGTAGTAGCTAGCTGAATTAAGGTACGGTCACTACAATTCATGCTCCACTGACTCCCATTCATACGCATCCAAACGCGGGAGACCGGAAATGCAAGCTCATTTGAAGAGACATCGCATTTTGCTGTGGGCGAAAGTTCAGGTTTTTGGTGAACTCTGACCTGCGAATCTGTTTGACGTGAAGACGCATGACCAATAGTAGATCGAAACGTCACGCGCTGAACTCGGCTCAGTGCAAAGGATACATATTTCAAAGCTGCATGTTTTTATTGTTGCAGGAAAGAGAGCAGATTGTATATTTTAACATTTTGTATATTTATTTTTTTATTTTTTATTATTTAAACCAGAAGTCTCTCGCGTGACAATATTCTGGTCTGTTGCGTTGTCCGAAAAATGTTTGCATGCTTAAAGTGTAGTGTGACCGCCGCTTTAGGCAACATGGAATTGTTGTATGACATGCCCCCATCCTTGAAAACTAATAATACAAAAATAAATATCAATAAATTTTGTTTTTATGGGTGTTTTTATTGACATTTTTATGCTAAAAAGGTTAGGACATTGTTGTGTCGCCACTTGATGTCTGAAGTACAATCTGAGTCCTAAAGCACTACTATAGAGAATATTTGTATGCTAGAATGAAGATGTATGCAGAATTATATATATTTTGTTTTAATGAAAATGTAATTTCTTTTCCTTCTCCCAGTTTTATGTCATAGAATATGCAACCTGTGATGCGACGCTAAATGAAATAGTCACATTAGAGAGGCTACGACCTGTGAACCCCAACAAACCAGCTTCAAAGAACACCTTTCTCAAAACCAGACTAGACATTCCAGAAGACCTTAGACAAATGTAAGTAGCCAGGTATTGAAACGCTTCATGGAGTTGTTAAATCAAATGTTTTATTTTTGTTCTTGCAACTTCTCAGCTGATATTCTACCATACAAATGTGTCTCTGTGTGTTTGTGTTTTACAATAACTTAGCCAGTATCTTTTGATTGTTTCATAGGTGTGCGAAGGACTCCGCTCATAAAGATTTTAAAAAAGCGATTGGAGCTCTTTACGTCACTTACGACGCTGACGAAAAGCAGCTGGTTATTTTGGTAGGTGGCAGTGTTTTAAATCAGTTTGAGGACTAATGTACGCTTGGGTTGTTAAGTTTCATGAATCGGATAATTGTCTTTTTTTATTTTCAGTCCATTAATGAGGTTACAGCAAAACGAATATCTATGTTGAGTGACATGCACTTCAGGAGTCTGCGTACAAAGCTGACGCTGATGCTGCGGAATGAAGAAGCAACCAGGCAACTGGAGGTACGGTTGTAGACACCCCTGGCGTTTAGTGTCAAGTTCACCCCACTTATTTATAACTAGCCAGCAAAGACTTTATTAATGCTTTCTAACAGTCTTAAAGGGATAATTCACCCAAAAATGAAAATCCTTTCTTTATTACTCACACTCGTGTTGCTCCAAATGACTTTATTTCTGTGGAACACAAAAGGAAATGTTAGGAGGAATGACAGCCTCAGTCATCATTGACTGATTAAATAAAAAAAAAAAAAGATGCAATTAAATTGAATGGTGACTGAAGGCCACAGCACACTTACAGAAGTTCTCCTTCATTCATTGTGTAGAGGTAAAAAGAAGTTCGAAACAGCTGAGCAACAACATAATGTTTGGGAACATTCAGACAACATCCACACCGCTGGGGGAGGTGTTTAGAGAAACATTTGAATATGAGGACCCTGAAGACTACATTTAAAACATCAGCTAATATGATGTTAAAGGGGTCATGAAATGGAAAATCAAATTTTCCTTGATATTTAGACATACACTCACCGACCACTTTATTATGTACACCTAGTTATTCTTGCACTGCTGCTACACGATTGGCTGATTAGATCGCATGAATAAGTAGGTGTACGTAATAAAGTGGTCGGTGAGTGTATAAGAGGTAACTACTATAAAAACATACTATAAATTTCAGAACACAAAACTTCTTCCCCAGTCTAAAAAGAGCATTTATAGTTCCCACCTGTTTGAAAAGTTTGTGATGTCACGAGACATTTCTCAGTTGTATTTACACACCCCACAACATGTCATCGCACCCTAACCCTACACTGATGTCTTTGACCGTTGTCATGTTTATCACGCTGCTTTTAAAAGACGTAGTGTCAAGTTACAATTCAGAAACGGAGATGCCATTCAGTTTCATTCAGCTACTCTGCTTGCTGTTCTTGCGCCCATCTGCGCTATTTTTAATTGTTGGTGCGTGTAAACAAGTATTAGCTGGACGTCTTTGACCGTTTGGATGCATTTCTGCCAATCCGCACCTCAGTGCGCCTATGTGTGAGCATCTTGATTTACTGTGCTATGGACTGTTTATGTGCGAATATCAGCGTGGACTGCTTGTGAACCAGTCATAATATGATTCAAGTGTTGCAAAGGAACTGTTATTGAAGAATAATGGAGCAGTTAAAAACACTTGGACTTGACTGCAAAAACTTGAGTGAACTCTTTCATTCTTGAATATTTCATATGTCATGACTGTTTGATAGTTATGGTGCTTAATCTAATGTGCTTGAATGAGCAGTGTAATATATACGGTTGCAATGTTTTGGATGTGCATTGTGTAAACCCTGAAATTTAGTTTTATAATGTTGTGGAGAGCTTGTTTATTCTCTTCTGATTGAGTTTCAAATATGGCAGAATTTGAGGGGCTGGACGATGTTAGCCAATCAGAACAGTGGGCGTTTACTTTGAAGTTTAAAGAAGCGTTTGAGACAGAGGTCCAGAAATGGTGTGGAAAATGATCATTTATTATTAAACTATGACAGTTTTGGTGCAAAAAACTTTACTGACATTATCAGTAGACCCTAAAATTATTAAAAAAAAATAGCATTTTATTACCCTTTTAAAATGTGTCATCAATTCCTTTTTCTATGAGTAGAATGCACACAAGATAAGTAAAATATGGTGTTTTAACCACTCGATGATGATTTAAAGTATTATATATGCAGTAGATAATGTGTAATTTGTAATGTTTACCTTTTGCATTCATGGTGCTAACATAGGCTATACGCTGTCATAATATGTGCCAATTACACTCTGTTATTGTAATTTATGATGACTGATACTACTGCAATGATGGGTGTATAAAAGAGTGTTAAGGGAAGGAATATAGAAAAAAGAATGATGATGGGCATATCGTTCTTTGGGTAGATGTGTGAAATGAATGGCTTTTCGTTGCAGATGGCACATGAGTGAATGGGCACTTAAGAGTATTTAAATATATTTGATTCCTCTTGTTGATTGATTAAACAAAGAAATTGCATGACATGTCCTTGGAAAATGTCTCTACGTGAACGATTGTACGGATGCAAGTAAATTTGTACCAGCTACCTAATAACTCTGCACACCGGTAGTCCAGGCCACACCTCCCAATGACATGGACCAATGGCAGTAAGAATGTGTTTAGCAGCCGGTAAGAAGTTTTCCTGTAAGTTCGCGCTGGCGAGCTGTTACGGACCACTGAAACTAACTCAAACACTTTCATTTGGGCCAATTTCTTTTCTAAATTACGTCACTCGTTCGTTCTTCTATTTAATTGGAAGTGTGCTGGGGCCTTGAGTTTAACATACCGCCTAACTTCTCCTTATCAAAGATTGAATATCATATGGATAAAAACATGAGGTTGAGAAAATAGTGACAGAACTTAATTTATGAGTGAACTTGAACTATATCAATATTATTTCTCTAATGGCATTGAATAATAATAAAAAAAAAACTGTCAGCAATATCATAGCTTCACTGGTTGATTTCTTACTGAATGTCAGGTATCACATTACTGGACACAAATACATGGTGTGTCACAGACAGTCTATATTTAACAGGTGCAAATGGGTATTACTTTATCATACAAGCAAATGCACAGCTGTTGTGTATTCATGTTTAGGCAGAATTTGATACTCTGATGTGCAAAACTCTATTTACAGATGCATAGGCAGCTTGTATGTATTGTTTAAGCTCTTGAAAATGTGACCGTTTTTACCGATATTGATAATCATCCCATTTTTGTCTCCCAGAGCTCTCGCCAACTGGCCTCAAGGTTCCACGAGCAGTTTGTGGTTCGAGATGATCTCATGGGTCTGGCTATAGGCACCCATGGGGCAAACATCCAGCAAGCCCGAAAGATTCCAGGAGTCACCACCATAGATCTAGATGAGGAGACGTGCACGTTTCACATTTATGGAGAGGTAACCAGACAGCTGAAGTTACAGCCAGTGTCTCTTGTCACGTTCACCCACTCATTTACAACTAGTCAGAAAAGATTGCACTAACAGCTTATATACTGTAGATATTATGTATTACAGTTTTTATAGATTACTCTGTTTAGCCCAAATACCAGGTCAAGGCCTGGATAAGTCATGGAATTTAGTTCAAGCTTAAAGTCTTAGAAAATATATGGAAATTTCTGTAGTGAATATTCTTCTGGATATGCTCAGAAATTGCTCTTTGTGAATCTCTTTTCAAGGATTTAAAAAAATCCTTAATTGAAAATCATGAATGACTGGAAGAGTCAAGGTGCAGGAATTTTAATTGATGCACTCTGCTTGACAGCAGTGAACACACTTGGAAACCAAATTGAGTCAAGTAGTACCGACAATGTAGAAAGACTGGTATAGTAATTTTTTTTTTAAGTATCAACTTTAAAGTACCAGTACTTTTGATATCACAAGTGGGAATATGTAAGCCCAAAACACAAATGTTTAAGACGATTTGACATTTGTGATTTGTTTGAATTCTAGGACCAGGAAGCAGTACGGAAGGCCAGGAGCTACCTGGAATTTTCTGAAGATGTTATAAAAGTTCCTAAAAATTTAGTCGGTAAGTACAAATAAAATGAACCGCATTCTCCTTCATGGACTGAATCTCCTTTCCTGCACCATGATGTTTAAAACTAGTCATTAAATGATTTTCTCCCCCGTCCTACAGGCAAAGTCATTGGCAAGAGTGGTAAGCTGATTCAAGAGGTTGTGGATAAATCAGGAGTCGTCAGAGTTCGAGTGGAACCAGAAAATGATAAAATGCCGTCTCCATTAGAGGAGGTCCGTGTGTGTTTGTGTGGCTCAATACAGCCACTGTTGTATTTATGGGTGGCAGAAGTGTAGATGCTGGGGAAATGCATTAATTTATAGTAATTAAAGTGGAATGTATTGCAGCCCACTAATCATTGTAGACTGTAGAGGAATGCTTATTACAGAATATTGTAATCCCATCTAGATGCATTAAGAATGACGAAGCAAAACTATAGCTTTATATTTAACTGCTTTCTATTCAATGAAGGAAGACATTATATAATTGTGTCATACTAATATTATAGAATTTGCCCAGATCCCTCTTTGTGGTGTTGACATAAATGTAAAACTTTCAATTAATTCAGTTAATTGCCTTCTTTATTTACTCAAACTATAATTTGTACTGGTATTGCACCTCCAGGGAATGGTGCCATTTGTGTTTGTGGGGACGAAGGAAAGCATTTCAAACGCCCGCATTCTTCTGGATTATCATCTGAATTATCTAAAGGTAGCAATTACTTTTTCTTCTCCTTGTTTCTTCTTGTCGATGTGTACTTGCAGTGCACATCAAATAAAGTCATGAATGCAGCAATTAAAGAGCGAGTTTTCATTTATTGGGTGAATTGTAATCATTTATTCACCCCTATGTCTTTCCAAATCCATATGACTTTCTTCCGTGGAACACAAAAGGAGATATTTTGCGAAGTTTGCAGCTGCTCTTTTCCATACAAAGAGTAGCGAATAGTGACTTTTGGACTGTTGATTATAATTGTTTGATGTTCAGGAGGTAGACCAGCTGCGGATGGAGAGACTTCAGATCGATGAGCAGCTCAGACAGATCGGTGGAGGACCCAGAGGTCTGCCAGGACGGCCTGAGAAAGAGAAACCTTTCATCGCTGATAATGGAATGGGCCCATCGCGAGGTGGTGTCAAACCCTTTGGTCGTGGAGGGAGAGGGAGGCGGGGCCCAACACTGGCATCTGGTATGGTTGACCCAAAATGACAGAAATATACAGTGGCCCAAAAAAGTATATGGACACTGAAGCCACTATTTAAAAACATATATACAGTATAAATGTAATTGAAATAGATGCCAAAATATCAAAGCATGTGACAACTGTAAACAAATGATGCTTGAACTTTTCTTCAACTTCAGTCTGAGCCATTTTTACAATTACTTGTAACCAATTGGTCTCAAAGTGATTTATTGTGGCTATATGTAGTAAGCTTTCCTCTAGTTCACACAGATGTCCTGGTAGAGTAACGACATGTGTAGTTCATAACATAAACTGTGGACATTTTCCACTGACGTTGACAACCAAATCTGTTAAATGTCACTTGGTTTGGTACTTTGCTATCTAATGCAATGACATTTAAAAGTCTTGCTTAAATATCCAAATACATTTTGGGGGGTGTTGTGTGTGTGTGTGTGTGTGTGTGTGTGTGTGTGTGTGTGTGTGTGTGAATATATATATATATATATATATTAGTATTATATCAGTCATCGACGACCACCCTACTCCATATACAACCCCAATTTTGAAGTTGGGACAGTATGGAAAATGCTAATAAATACAACAATTTGTAAATTCTATTCACCCTGTGCTATACTGAAAGCACTACACATTGATGTTTTACTTTGTGAATGTAATATGTGGGGGTGTGTGTGTGTGTGATTTTTTTTATATATATATATATATATATAATCACACACACACATACATGCATACATAGTTGAAGTCAGAAGTTTGCATACACCTTAGCCAAATGCATTTAAACTCAGTTTTTCACAATTCCTGACATTTATTCGTCGAAAATATTCCCTGTCTTAGGTCAGTTAGCATCACTATTTTAAGAATGTGAAATGTCAGAATAATAGTAGAGAGAATTATTTATTTCAGATTTTTATTTCATCACATTCCGAGTGGGTCAGAAGTTTACATACAGTTTGTTAGTATTTGGTAGCATTGCCTTTAAATTGTTTAAATTGGGTCAAACATTTTAGGTAGCCTTCCACAAGCTTCTCACAATAAGTTGCTGGAATTTTGGCCCATTCCTCCAGACAGAACTGGTTTGTAGGCCTCCTTGCTCGCCGCACATGCTTTTTCAGTTCTGCCCACAAATTCGGATTGAGGTCAGGGCTTTGTGATGGCCAATCTAATACCTTTACTTTGTCCTTAAGCCATTTTGCAACAACTTTGGAGGTATGCTTGGGGTCATTGTCCATTTGGTAGACCCATTTGCGACCAAGCTTTAACTTCCTGGCTGATGTCTTGATGTTGCTCCAGTATATCCACATAATTTTCCTTGCTCATGATCCCATCTATTTTGTGAAGTGCACCAGTCCCTCCTGCAGCAAAGCACCCCCACAACATGATGCTGCCACCCCCATGCTTCACGGTTGGGATGGTGATCTTCAGCTTGCAAGCCTCACCCTTTTTCCTCCAAACATAATGATGGTCATTATGGCCAAACAGTTAAATTTGTTTCATCAGACCAGAGGATATATAAAAGTAAGATCTTTGTCTCCATGTGCACTTGCAAACTGTAGTCTGGCTTTTCTATGGTGGTTTTGGAGCAGTGGCTTCTTCCTTGCTGAGCAGTGTTTCAGGTTATGTTGATATAGGACTTGTTTACTGTGGGTATAGATACTTGTCTACCTGTTTCCTTCAGCATCTTCACAAGGTCCTTTGCTGTTGTTCTGGCAATGATTTGCACTTTTCGCACCAAACTACGTTTATCTCTAGGAGACAGAATGTGACTCCTTCCTGAGCGGTATGATGGCTGCGTGGTCCCATGGTGTTTATACTTGCGTACTATTGTTTGTACAGATGAACGTGGTACCTTCAGGCATATGGATATTGCTCCCAAGGATGAACCAGACTTGTGGAGATCCACAATTTGTTTTGAGGTCTTGGCTGATTTCTTTTGATTTTCCCATGATGTCAAGCAAAGAGGCACTGAGTTTGAATGTAGGTCTTAAAATACATCCACAGGTACACCTCAAATTCAGTACACCTCCTATCAGAAGCTAATTGTCTAAAGGCTTGACATCATTTTCTGGAATTTTCCAAGCTGATTAAAGGCACAGTTAACTTGGTGTATGTAAACTTCTGACCAGTGTTGTAGTCAAGACCACCTAAACCGAGACCAAGTCAAGACCAGAGTGTATCGAGACCGAGACAAGACCAAGACTTTGAGGGGTTGAAACCAAGTCGAGACCAAGACCAAGGCAGGACGAGACTGAGTCAAGACCAGACCAGTGTGAGTTCCACACTGCTTGACGCACTTACGATAAAATGTGGAACATGCAAACCATAGGCACTCCTCAAATTGTTCTGAAATTGTCCCATAAAAACACCCACAGAAAACAAATGAAGATTCCTCTTTTATTGCCATATATAGTACTGTGCAAAAGATTTAGGCACTTGTGAAAAATGTTGCATAGTGAGGATGTCTTCAAAAATAATGACATAAATAGTTTTCATTTATCACTTAATGTCATACAAAGTCCAGTAAACTTAAAGTTAAATCAATATTCAGTGTGTATAAACGTTTGCCTTTAAAACAGCACCAATGGACATAGTTTTTCTTGGTTGTTGGCAGACAGGATGTTCCAAGCTTCTTGGAGAATTCGCCACAGTTCTTCTATCTATTTAGGGTGTCTCAATTGCTTCGGTCTCTTTTTGTAATCTCAGACTGACACGATGTTCAGTGGGGGGTTTTGTGGGGGCCATGACATCAGTTGCAGGGCTCCCTCCTATGCTTCTATTCTAATCTTTTCTATTTGCAAAAGTAATGTTTGGGAGTCTAACATTTATATCTCCTTTTGACACTAAAGCTGAAGATATAAATAACTGTCATAAGACAAATGCTTTTGTGAAACATCTTATGTGACTAAGAAATTTGGTGTGTGTGTGAGAACCATGAGAAATGTCTTGATAAATAATCAAAAGGCATTGCAGTGGTGAATTTTATGTGTGAATTTTCCTTTGTTTTCTATGAGCAAACAAATACAAACAAACACTAAGGAGCTGAAATCAACTTAACCATCTTTATTCAACTCTCCTTTTCCAAGCTTTACCATCCACCTAAAACAGTAAAATGTTTGTGCAAGCATCACATCAGGTTTTCTGGATGACTCTAGAAACCATAAGTACAGAATATATCAAACAGTTATTCAGTACTCAACTCTTCACTTTTCTATGTCTTAAACAATATAGTAACTTTCCGAGTTGAATGGAATGCAGCAAGAGGCAGATTGCTAAAGTTAGCTAGCTTTGCTAGCATCACTTACACTTAGCTTAACTTTCTTTATGCTTCCTTTCTAAGTGCTGATAAAAATTTGACGTGGTCCCAGCCATCTCGGTAACATTGCATTACAGAATTTACATACTGCTGTATGTACATACTGTTTTCTTTTGGATGCTTTTTTGCAGATTAATTCTTTGTGGTTTAGGTCAGTGTTTACCAACCTTTTTTCTGCCACGGCACTTAAGATTAAACAATCCCATGGCACACCACTATCCCACATATCCATCATCGATAGTTTTCCTTTTCAAGAACGTGTCCATGTTGTATGTCTGTCTTAGTAGCGTGAACTCGTAATGTTTGAAATTTGGCTATGAAAATAACGCAAGTAACATAGGGATGCTGTATAATGAGGTCACAGATGCCAAGAGCTCTAATTGGATAAAGAAAAACCAATAAATATGTGTCTTGTCCAATTTGTAGATTTGTTCTTGCAAATTAATTCTTGCAACAGCACAGCAAATACATTTTTTTTATTTATTTACTGTATTATCCAGAAATAGTCGCACCTGACTATGTTACACCAGGTCAAAATCGTGGTGTTGTTAGAGAGAAAAAAACACACAAGTTGCACTGACAGAGGTTGGATCCAGCAGGCACTAGGACCTGAGAGCAGCAATCCGGCCTCTATTCACCGGTTCAGATGTCAAACGCGTTCCGTGAAGATTACAGTACCTCAGAATCTACACGTTAAACACTGTGTTTTTGGACTTGTTTAAAGCAGGAGAATTTGCTTTTAGTAATCATATGTAACAGTTTCTCAGTCTTATGTTTCATGAGAGAAACGCAACAAGTAAGCCACATCTGTTCATAACATCTGTAACTCTATGCTGTGCACAAATAAACAGCTTTTAGTCTAAGTAAAACAATACACCTGTTGTATTCTATTCATTCATTCGGTTCACTGACTGAATGTTTTTACTACAAGTGTGATGATGAAGCATCATTTTGTGGGCATGTGAGGAGTTGCGTTTGACAACAGACTAGAGTTTGTTAGAACAATAATGTTGTGATGGACAAAATATTTAAACTGGTTGCATAAAATACTTTGGAAAATATACTGAATTGGCAACTTTAAAACTCTTCTACCTTCTCTATGCCTTTACTAAAATACTGGGGGAAAAAAAACAGTATTTATTTATTTTGAGGAATTTGATAATTTTCCATGGCACACCTCACAATCTTTCACGGCACACTAGTGGGCACAGTGGTTGGGAAACACTGGTTTAGGTAGCCAAATTGTATTACAGAAGTTTTGGCTAACATCTCTCAGACAGCCACAGTTTCTTCTCCTGTCTTCCGCATTCACTTTCTTTGAGTGTGTGAAGGGGGGCGGGAGGGGTGACAGCTGTTAACGGTAACAAAAAGTTCAAATTAGAAATGAGTCAAGTTATTGCTTGCATTTGAAGCAGGAAGTTTTTCATCCAATCACAGTAATGATGTTAACAATTAAATCAGACAATGTACCGGCAATTTAGTGATATCCAGTTGTGGTCTTGATCGGTCTTGAAATAAAATCCTGAGTCCTCTTTGTCTGAGACCGAGACAAGACCGTGTAAAAATGCGGTCGATTCCGAGACTAGACCGAGACCTTCAAAAAGTGGTCTCGAGACCAAGACCGATCTTTAGTACTACAACACTGCTTCTGACCCACTGGAATTGTGATTTATAGTCAATTAAAAGTGAAACAATCTGTCTGTAAACAATTGTTGGAAAAATGACTTGTGTCATGCACAAAGTAGATGTCCTGCACGACTTGCCAAAACTATAGTTTGCTAATATTAAATCTGTGAAGTGGTAAAATAAAAAGCATTTTATTGACTTCAACCTAATTGTATGTAAACATCTGACTTCGTGTGTGTGCACGCACAGTGCCCTGCAAAAGTATTCAGACCCCTGACCAATTATCTCATATTACTGAATTGCAAATGGTGCATTGAAATTTCATTCTGTTTGATATTTTATTTTAGAACACTGGAACTCAATCAGTTATTGTTAGGTGACATTGGTTTTATGTTGGGAAATATATAAAAAAAAAAAAAAAAAAAAATTAAAAAAAAAGAAAAATCTTGCTTGCACAAGTATTCAACCCCTGTGCTGTGGAAGCTGCCAGGTTACACCGATGAAAGAAATTGCCCTAACGAGGACACAATTACTTTAATGATTCACAGGTGGATACCAATGGTAAAGTTGCAATCATATTTTCTGGATAAAAAAAACCCATTGTTGAAGGATCATTGGTCAGGCTGTGAATCTGAATGAAAATGAAGACCAAAGAGCATTCCTCAGAAGTTAGAGATAAAGTAATAAAAATGCATAGATTAGGGAAAGGGTACAGCATAATATCAGAATGTTTGGATATCCCAGTGAGCACAGTTGGATAATAAACGGGAAGTGGAAGCTGCACCACACCACCCAGGCACTGCCAAGAAAAGGCTGTCCCTCAAAACCCAGCGCTTTTAACAAAGAAGAGACTTGTGAGAGAAGCCACAGAGAGGCCAACAATCACTTTGAAGGAGCTACAGAGTTCAGTGGCTAGGAGTGCAGTAATGGTGCACCAGTCAACCATATCAAGAGCACTGCACAACACTGGCCTGTATGGGAGGGTGGCAAGAAAGAAGCCGTTACTCAAAAAGTACCATCTGAAAGCACGTCTGGAGTTTGCTAGAAAGCATATGAGTGACCCAGCTGCGATGTGGGAGAAGGTTTTGTGGTCGGATGAGACCAAGATAGAGCTTTTTGTCCAAAATTCAAAGCGTTATGTGTGGCACAAACCTAACATTTCCTATGCCTCAAGACCCACCATCCCTACAGTGAAGTATGATGGTGGCAGCATCATGCTCTGGGGATGCTTCTCAACAGCAGGGACTGGGCATCTTGTTAGAATTGAAGGAAGAATGGATGTAGCAAAATATAGGGAAATAGTGCAAGAGAACCTGCTTCAGTCTGCTAAAAAACCGAAGCTTGGGAGGAAATTCACCTTTCAGCATGACAATAATCCCAAGCACAAGGCCAAAGCAACATTGGAGTGGCTCAAAAAAATAACAAAAAGATAAATGTCCTACAGTGGCCCAGTCAAAGTACTGATCTCAATCTATTTGAAAACTGCAGTCCACAAACATCGCCCAACCAAATCAAATCACTTTTATCGTCACACAACCGTATACATAAGTGCAATAGTGTGTGAAATTCTTGGGTGCAGTTCCGAGCAACATAGTAGTCGTGACAGTGATGAGACATATACCAATTTACAATAAACATCAGATTAACAACACAATTTAAAATCTAATATACACATACAATAAGGCAGACAACATCCAATACAAAAAACATAAGAATTGTAAACAAACAAAA
The DNA here is from genome assembly GCF_019703515.2 of Myxocyprinus asiaticus. Classification (NCBI taxonomy): domain Eukaryota; kingdom Metazoa; phylum Chordata; class Actinopteri; order Cypriniformes; family Catostomidae; genus Myxocyprinus; species Myxocyprinus asiaticus. The sequence goes on along the minus strand of NC_059370.1, from coordinate 37,352,126 downwards.
CACTACAATGTTGTGTCGGAGCTCGCAACGCAGCAGCCATACTCGGCGCCATCTTGAGTCTCCTGAACAACCTGGAGCAAATCTGCCGAGAAGAATGGGCCAAAATCACTTTGTCACTGTGTGCAAAGCTGGTACATATGTACCCCAAAAGACTTAAAGCAGTTATTGCAGCAAAAGGTGGCTCGACCAAATATTAATGTGTGGGGGTTGAATACTTATGCAAGCAAGACATTATTTTTTTTGGGAAATATTTTTATGAAAAATAAAAAAAGTCACCTTACAATAATTGAATTTGAGTTTCAGTGTTTTAAATTATCAATCAGAATGAAATTTTAGTGTACCATTTGTAATTCAGTAATATGAGAGAATTGGTCAGGGGTCTGAATACTTTTGCAAGGCACTGTGTGTGTGTGTGTGTGTGTGTGTGTGTGTGTATATATAATTCCAGAAAATGATGTCAAGCCTTTAGACAGTTAGCCAATTAGCTTCTGATAGGAGGTGTACTGAATTGGAGGTGTACCTGTGGATGTATTTTAAGGCCTACCTTCAAACTCAGTGCCTCACGGGAAAATCTAAAGAAATCAGCCAAGACCTCAGAAAACAAATTGTGGATCTCCACAAGTCCGGTTCACCCGGGGGATGTACAAACAATAGTGCGCAAGTATAAATGCCATGGGACCACGCAGCCATCATACTGCTCAGGTAGGAGACTGATTCTGTCTCCTAGAGATGAATGTGTTTTGATGTGAAAAGTGTAAATAAATCCCAGAACAACAGCAAAGGACCTTGTAAAGATACTGGAGGAAATGGGTAGACAAGTATCTTTATCCACAGTAAAACAAGTCCTGTATCGACATAACCTGAAAGGCTGCTCGGCAAGGAAGAAGCCACTGCTCAAAAACCGGCATTAAAAAAAAGCCAGACTATAGTTTGCAAGTGCACATGGGGACAGATCTTTTTGGAGAAATTTCCTTTGGTCTAATGAAGCAAGAATTGAACTGTTTGGCCATAATGACCATTGTTATGTTTGGAGGAAAAAGGGTGAGGCTTGTGAGCCGAAGAACACCATCCCAACTGTGATGCATGGGGGTGGCAGCATCATGTTGTGGGGGTACTTTACTGCAGGAGGGACTGGTGCACTTCACAAAATAGATGGTATCATGAGGAAGGAAAAATATATGGATATATTGAAGCAACATCTCAAGGCATCAGCCAGGAAGTTAAAGCTCAGTCGCAAATGGGTCTTCCAAATGGACAATGAACCCATGCATACCTCAAGTTTGTGGCAAAATGGCTTAAGGACAACAAAGTCAAGGTATTGGAGTGGCCATCACAAAGACCTGACCTCAGTCCGATAGAAAATTTGTGGGCAGAACTGAAAAAGCATGTCTGACCAAGGAGGCCTACAAACCTGACTCAGTTACAGTAGTTATGTCTGGAGGAATGGGCCAAAATTCCAGCAACTTATTGTGATAAGTTTGTGGAAGGCTACCCAAAAAAAGTTTGACCCAAGTTAAACAATATAAAGGCAATGCCACCAAATACTAACAAACTGTATGTAAACTTCTGACCCACTGGGAGTGTGATGAACGAAATAAAAGCTTAAATAAATCATTTTATGTACTATTGTTCTAACATTTCTCATTCTTAAAATAAAGTAGTGATCCTAACTGACCTAAGACAGGGAATGTTTTCTATGATTAAATGTCAGGAATTTTGAGTTTAAATGTATTTGGCTAAGGTGTATGTATACTTCTGACTTTGTGTGTGTGTGTGTATACATTTCGAATCAGATAATTGCAACACGCTCCAAAAAATTGGGACAGTTGAGTGTTGACCACTGTGTAACATTACCGCTTCTAATAACACTTAAGCTTTTGGACACTGAAGACACAAGTTTGCCAAGTAAAACAAGCAGAATTTTCCCCCCCATTCATGCATTATGCAGGTCTTCAGCTGTGCAATTGTACGGGGTCTTCGTTGCCATATTTTGCACTTCATAATGCACCACACTTTCTTAATTGGAGATAGGTCAGGACTGCACGCAAGCCAAACTAGCACCTGCACTCTCTGCTTATGCAGAAATGCACTTGTAATCCGGGCAGTATGTGGTTTGACGTAGTCCTGCTGGAAAACCACTTCTGAATTTGCATGATCTCTTATCCATCAGAAGTCACTGTCTTTAAAAATGGTCTGTAATGGTCGTCACATTTATTTTTATAGCGATTTTCACAGCAGGCATGAAATGATCCTTAACAGAAAATTAATTAATATAATGACAATTAGTTATGTTTAGAACTATTAGTGGTTAAAATTAGTAAACTAAGTGTTGTGGGTCAATGGTTAAACAAAACGATTTTGAATGAACTATGTTTTAGTGATATAGTCCTTGAAGTCATCCCGAATTACACATAGATGCATTGTCCTTTGATTTTGGCAGATGAACGCTTTTGTTAGTGGTTAATTTTCTGTGTAGTTCATTTTTATTATTTATTAGTTTTTTTAAGAGAGTGTTGTCCCTCGTTAGACCAAGTTAATACAGGTATCATTCAGTGTGGAACATCGCAGTCCGGCTGGAAGCTTATGGCAGGTCATTTTTGGTGAAATCCATCCTGAGCCCATGCTTGAGACAGTGGCTCAGGAAAAATCCCATGTCTAAGTTTGCATTAATTCATCCTCTGAGAAGTTCATCTTGGTAGACTGAAGTGAAGTCTGGCTGGTACATGCTGCAGTTGGTCATCACTCAGTGACGGAGTGGAAGTTGGACATCAGGCAGGACCAGAGATGGATCTGGCAGGCTCTGGTAACCTTGGGATATAATCTTGAGATTTAGACAGGGAAAGAAGTAGAATAAAATTAGCATAGATGGCATTCACTTTAAAGAAGGGTTTAAGAATAAGAGAAGTGTTTTCGGTTCCAGCAGACCTGTAACTAAAGCAGCATAACTGTGAAGTGATGGATAAATTAGGTGTATGCCTGGCTGAATAGATAAGTTAGTCTAGACTTAAGCTGAGAGAGTGTGTCTTAGGTCAAACCCTGCTAGGAAAACAATTCCATAGTTTAGGAGCCAAATATGAAAATGATCTCCCTCCTTTTGTGGATTTTGATATTCTCTGTATTGTTAGCAGGCCAGAGTTTTGCGATCGTAGTGAGCGTGATTGGATTATAGTGTGTTAGAAGGTCACTTAAGTACTTTGGAGCTAGACCATTCAAAGCTTTTTAAGTAATTAACAGACAAAACAGGTAGCCAAAGTAACTCAGATGAAATGGGGCTGATATGATCGAATTTCTTGGTTCTAGTTAGCACACTAGCTGCTGCATTTTTAATCAACTGAAGTTTATTTATTAAACCTGCAGGACACCTACCTAGTAATGCATTACAATAATCTAGTCTTGAGGTCATGAACGCATGAATTAGTGTTTCGTCATCTGAAAGAGACAGCATGTGTCATAATTTAGATGGAAGAATGCAGTCCTACAAATATTGGAAATTAGTTTTTCAAAGGTTAGATTGCTATCAAATATAACGCCTACATTTTTTGCTGTTGGAGTTGACATTATGGTACATCCATCAAGAGTCCGATTATATTTGAGGTTTTTGTTCCAATAATTAGTACTTCTGTTTTATTGGAATTGAGTAGAAGGAAATTTCTTGCCATCCACTCTTTGATATCATTTATACATTGTTAATTTGGAAAATTGTGAAATTTCGTCGGGTTTCGAAGAAATATAAAGTTGGGTATCTTCGACATAACAGCAAAAACTAATTCCATGGTTCCTGATAATGTCTCCCAGGGGGAGCATATATAGGGAGAAAAGCAGAGGCCCTAAAACTGATCCCTGTGGCACTCCATACTTTAATTTGATCTGATTGTTCCTCATTTACCCAGACAAAGTGGTAGCAGTCAGAGATGAGACCTAAACCAAGCTAATGCCTGTCCACAAATGCCAGCATAATTCTCAAGCCTATCCAAGAGAATGTCACGATCTATGGTGTCGAAGGCAACACTAAGATCTAAGAGCACTCGGAGAAATGCAGCCGCAATAAGATAAGGCAAGTAATTTTTAACACTGATAAGTGCAGTCTCTGTACTATGATGGGGCCTAAATGCTGACTGAAATTCTTCATGGATATGGATCTATGGATATCATGACATGGGCTCGGGAGTACTTCAGTAAACCTTTGTCAGTCAACACCATTCACCTCTGCATCCACAGATGCAAGTTAAGACTTTACTATGCAAATCAGAAGCCATACATCAACACTGTCCAGAAGCACCACCGACTTCTCTGGGCTCGGTCTCATCAGAGTTGGAAAGTAGAACAGTGGAATCGTGTCTTCTGGTCTGGCGAGTCCACATTTCAAATAGTTTTTGATTAAAAACAGCCATCGTGTTCCCCGGGCCAAAGAGGAAAAGGGTGTCTGTTATGGTATGGGGGTGTGTCAGTGCCCATAGTGTGGGTAACTTGCACATCAGTGAAGGCACCATTAATGCAGAAAAATACATTACATATGAATTTTGGAGAAACCTACTGCCATCCAGATGCTGTCTTTTTCCAGGGACATCCCTGAATTTCCCAGCAGGACAACATCAAACCAAATCCTGCCTAGATTACACATGTATTGCTGCATAAGCAATAACTGTGGGTGCTAGAAAGGCCTGCCTGCAGTCCTGACCTGTTTCCAAAAAAGAGAAAGTGTAACACATTATGAAGTGCACAACATGACACTGAAGGCCTGTACAATTGCACAGCTGAAGACTTCCATAGTGGATGAATGGAGGGAAAATTCCGCTTGCTAAACATAACTTACTTGTGTCTTCAGTGCCCAAATGCGTAATAAGTGTTATTAGAAGAAATGGTGAGGTCACACAGTGGTAAACACTTGACTGTTCCAACTTTTTTGAAGCGTGTTACAGTCATGTGATTTGAAACAGGTGTATATTTTAAAACAACTATTAAATTCACAAGGTAAAACATAAAATAATGTGTTGTAGTGTTTTAATATAGCAACATCATAATATATGACTATAAAAACTATAACTATATTGTGTAACCGTTGAAAATGTGTGTCAAATATCATTTTTCACTAATGATTGTTTTTGTCCTAGGCACGAACTCTGAGGCCTCTAATGCATCAGAGACTGAGTCTGACCACAGAGATGAGCTCAGCGACTGGTCCCTGGCCCCCACAGACGAGGAGTCCATGGGTTACCCCAAAAGGGCCCCAGATGGACGCAAAAGGGGTGGAGGGCCACGGGGCCGTGGAGGGAGAGGAAGAGGGGGAGGATACAAAAGTAATTTTTACCTCTCTGATGGTCCTTAACAATGGTTTAAAAATAAATATATTTATATTTAAAATATTTACAATGCAAATATTTATAATTTTGCTTTTAAGAGCATGTATTTTGTTTTGTTTGTTTGTTTTTTCAATACTACAGAATTAAACATTTGCCCACATTATTGTTGATTTTTTTTTTATTTATTTTTTTTATATTGTCTTTTATAAAATTGTTCTAAATCAGCTGAAGACATGCACTGGAATGAGTCCCGCTCCCGCAGTTCCAGAGACTCCAAACTGAGACCCCAAGAAGATTCGCTGCAGGTATTGTATTACTGACACTTGACAGTTCAATGTTCTCTTACTGACCTTTGCTGTAAGATGGCTTCTCACTTTATGCTGGATAAATGACATCACAACAAAACAAGTTAATATTAATTAATATTTTTCACTTATTGTTCAAGAATTGTCAAAAAAAATAAAATAAAATGTCACCTAGCTAATCCTCTGTTATAGGATTCGTAATTTCACTCTTGAGAACTGATGATACACATCTAAGAATACACATAATAATTAATAAAGAAGGCCATTCTGAAAGCTTGCCTTCATGAAATCTGGATGCTTGTTTTGAGACCAAGCACAATGATATCTTGCCCTTTTTTTTTTTGACGATTGCCTCAGTTTTGCTACTCTTGCAAAAGACGCCTGGAGCCTTTTTTTTTTTTTTTTGTATTGTGAATTGTCAGAGTCATGTGTGCACCACCTGGGGCACTCAACCAGCATAGTTTCAGAACCACTGCCATAGATTGTTACCAGTTATCATAATATTTATTTATTTATTTTTCCATTAGTATTGGTACCAAAGTTATGACGTGTGCTTTAGGCTTTTCGTAAATTTGCTTAAACATAAAAAATGCTTCGAGGGAGTAACTGCAGTACTGTTTTTCAGATTTTGGTAAGATTTATTTTGCAACATTCACATACAATGCTTCATGTATTTAGTTTAAGCATTCATCATTTACTCACTAGTCCAATCATCATGGTGTTCACTAGATCCGCATCGACAGCAATAACGAGAGGAGCATCCACACCAGCCGAGGGTCCCAAGGTCTGGCAGCAGACAGCGGAGGGAACCGACAGAGACCCATAAAGGAAAGAGGGATGAAGAAAGAGAAGCAGGACAGCCCAGACAGCCAAGCTGTTGTGAACGGAATTTCGTAGACAAAAATTGCCCCACCCCTCCCCCTGCCCATTCTCCCACCCAGCTCCACCAATCTTGATGCTTCTTCATTAGAGACACATTAGGCCAAAGAGAACCAGGTCAGTAGGGATGGCGCGAGACATGACATAAAGCACACTTTGTAATTGATCATGGGGTAAAAAGACCAGGTCTCTTGGTGTAAGGTGTGTTGAATTTTGTAGTCTTCATTGATAAGAGAGATCGGTCTCTAAAATCCAAACAGAAGCTACAAGTTTTCTAATTGACTTTCTAAATGACTACATATGAAACTAACAAAAGCTGTGGAAAAATGGATTTAAAAAAAAAAGAAAGAAAAAAAGAATCATAACACAAATTTTCAAATAATTTGTTTTCAATAATGTCCAAAAAAGGGAAAGAAACACTCCAGCACTTGGGCCCAAGTTTATGCCACATTTCATGGCATACATTGTTTCTGCGTGCTTTGTCCTTGATCACTCAAGCCCATTCTGATGTGAGGTTTTTGCCACATCATAAGCAAAAAACAAAGGAGAAAATAAAGAAAAACAACACAAAAAATAACAAAAAGTGTAAAACTTGTTAAAAAAAAAAAATGCTCCTGTCTGATCTGTGCCTTTAACTATTGTGGATGGTATCATAATTTGGATGTTTAAATCAGGGAAGAAGACACAACACCTATCTAACCAACATTTGTTGCAATCCCAGCCGACGATTAAAACTAAGGTGTTTTTTTTTTTCTCTGTGCTGCATGTATTTCACAAACATTTTGTATGTCTGGAAAGATTCCATCAAGTTAGTCGATTTATACTTTCCCATGAATTGTGAGTAGAACAGGTTATTAACCTAACTGAGCTAGATTCCTGCATACGGTATAAATATTTGGAAGTCAAAAGTTGTAATCAGCCACCCTGAGTTGAACACTGATGCTAATTCAATAACAAGTGGCACGAATATGAATTTATTTTTAAATTTAGCATATCTTTACATTTTATAGAACAGATATAAGTGTATATTTAGACGTAGCATTGCAGATTCCTTGGTTTACACTTAGTTTACCTCCCATAATTTCACCTTTACACCTTTTTGTAATAAATGACACAAGGTGAATTAGCTTCTTTTTTGTTGTTGTCACAAACAGGGTGGAAATGCTCTTTATTTTCCATTCATGCTGGCCACAGAAAACTGCCATCTTTGCTGCTGTATTTACAGCATCAGGTGTGAAGCACTTACATCAGAAATCTATAACTTTTGTCTCTGTCCGAACAATGGCTCATCATAGACTGAAAATGTTAATCTGTGGGGTTACATACTGTATATTATGTCATCCATTAGGAGATTGTTGCTGTTCTTTTTAGATTTGAAATTAAATGTGCACTTATGTTTGTGTTACTCTGCAAGTACTTTATAATCTCTAAACCTATAATAAACTAGAATGTGATAAGACTTCCTCGGCAGGTGAATCACATGTATGCTGTCAACAATACTAAACTGAAGTTTAAATGTCTCCGCTAATTTGGAGTCTACTGTACTTTTTTCAGCTGAATTCGCTTCAAGGTAAGATAGAGAATACAATGTTAACTTTTGATATGAAAACCGTTTGTCTTATCTGAATAGTGCTTGTGCATTACACTTTAGTTTACATTTTGAGAAAGACGCGACGCTGTTCTGAACCCACGATTCTTTTTAAACCTACTGTGACCGTAACCATGGTAGTTTTTATGGTTTTATTTGACTGTACAAGAAACCATTCACTTAGTGTCCTTTTTTTCTATTTCTGCTCTCGCTAGTCACCTTGGCAAATAACCAGCTCTACCTGTTAAGCTTATACACCAGTTTCAAAGTGATTTGCTTGGATCAGTGTCCTGTGAAAACTTTTGAAATCAAGATAAATGCAAAACAAAAAATGTGAAAGGTTAGACTTTTTAAACGTAGAAATAACCTGTGACTGGCAGAGGATTTGCAGCTCTGTGGGTTGGGGAAAAAAACAAACCACTTTCTTGTGGCTCCTAAAATTTAGACTTCACTTCAAAATAAGGTGTTTAAATGGTTTATGCTCAGTATTTTTACAACCTGCACGTCCGCGGCGGGTAGTAAACTGGCAAGATGCCGCAGTTCACCGAAGTCTGTTTAAAAAAAAAAAAAAAAAAAAAAAGTGACGTACAGAATCTTTGAAATGTTGCCAAACAGACTTTTTTCTAGTTATTTATTTTTTTTGGAATGTATATGAAATTATGACCAATTTTAAAACCATCTCTTGCACACGTCGTAGGCTATTATGATTTGAAAAAGAACTGAAAGTAAAAAAAAAAAAAAAAAAAATGAAATACTGTAGATACTGAACTGAGGTAGACTGACCTTGTATGTTACTGCACATTGGGTAATAATTTCTTTGTACATAATAGCAGAACAGACTGGGTTTTATGTTGACATTGTTTGGTTATAGTGCAATATATTTTGTATGCAAGCAGTTTCAATAAATAAAGGTTGATCTTCCTCTGCAATCTTAAGTGTTTTTATTCCGCAAAGAGAATTAAAGTTTTACAATTCCATATGTTGTGATAAATCTACCCTTCATTATATACGACAGCAGATTTAAGTAGCCCTCTCTGTTAACATCAGCATGAATCCGCTTTGAGTGCAGCTTTCTTTTCTGCATTGATGTATTTCCTATTGAAACAGGAACTTTTAGGTTGGACATATCGCAGGGATAATTCCATTTCTTTTTTTTTTAAATGCGTATTTAAATGCATATAGATGGCCTTGAAGCTATTATACATGGACTAAAATCCACCAAACTCCGATTTTGATTTCATGGGGGTTTTAAATTGATTTCTCTTTGCTGTAGTAGAGGTAAAAATGTGTTGCTTTATGCATAAGATGATGTCATTTGTCAACTGACATTTTTATGTTATTTGAAGCTGTATGGTCTATCTGTTTTCATTGTTCCACCACTTAAATGCTGTAATGCCAGTTAATCCCTCGTTTTATCACACTTAAAGCATGTTATACTGTATGTTTATATATATATATAATATATAAATATATATAAAGAAACACACATACACACACTGATCAGCCACAACATTAAAACCACCTGCCTAATATTGTGTAGGTCCCCCTCGTGCCACGAAATCCCACATCTAAGAGCAGCATTCTGAGATGCTATTCTTCTCACCACAATTGTACAGAGCGGTTATCTGAGCTACGGTAAACTTTATCAGTTCGAACCAGTCTGGCCATTCTCTGTTGACCTCTCTCATCAACAAGGCATTTCCGTCCACAGAACTGCCACTCACTGTATGTTTTTTGGGTTTTGGTACCATTCGGAGTGGTGTGTGTGTGTATATATCTAGGGATGATTCGAAAGTATTTCTGAGGCAATCAACATTATACTACAAATGCTGTCGATTGAGCTTAACTTGTATGGAACCCGGAATATTCCTTTAATAAAAGTTAGGCCCTTGACAGACCTGTAGCATCCGTTGAATGGATGCTCCATAGAATTCCATTGTCAACACATTTCCTTTGCTTGTTTTTACAAACTGAGTTACAGGTTGAAATGATTTTCCTTTTTTTTTTTTTCTTTTTTTTTTTTTTTTTTAATAGCTGTGTGGTCTTTGTTTCCATTGTTCCACCACTTGGTGGAGCTCTTCCACAGGCTGTGGAACAAAACAACACAATTGTGACATTGCAACAATGCCCTTAAATTATGAATGTTGGCAATCAGTATTTTTAATATAGCAATTGCATATACTGTTGTGTTAACTAGTGTTGATTGATTGTGTTGCAGCTTGTCTGCATTATTTCATAACACTTATTGTGAATTTTGTGATACTCTTTTATATGATGTGAGATTTAATTGCTGTAGGTTTGTGGATCATTCCTCTGGAACCGACTTAAAAATAGACATGTCGATGTTTCCATAACTTTTAAGTGAAGTAAATCGCATTCAGTTATCTCTCCTCAGCTCACCCTTAAATGATTATTCTGGAGTTAAAGGAATGTTCTGGGATCAATACAAGTTAAGCTCAACCGACAGCATTTGTGACATGTGGTTTACAAAAACAAAAATACGTTTGACTCATCCGTAGTGGTTTTTTGGTGGTTGTTTTATTATTATTGCAAAAATTTCCACTAAGGCGCTTACAATGGAAGTGAATAGGGCCAGTCCATAAAATTTTTTATATGAAAGCATCAACATCAGACATATCTAAATTTACATCTTCATTCTATTGATGATGTAACGCCGGTAAACCCTGTAATTGATGAATGCTGTAAAGCCAGTTAATCCCTAATTTTATCACACTTCAATCATGTTAACGTGTATAATGTTTTTTAGTTTAGATTTTTTGTAAACTAGGGACGAGTTGAAATTATTTTTGTGGGAATCCACATTATACTACAAATTCTGTTGATTTGAGCTTAACTTGTATTGAACCGGAACATTCCTTTTAGTACAAGTTAAGCTCTATTGACCAACTGTAGCATCCATTGTATGGATGCTCCATAGAATTCCCTTGTCTACACCTTTCCTTTCCTTGTTTTTACAAATTGAGGTACAAGTTGAAGTGATTTTCGGTTGTAATTGACAGATGCATGCCAGTTGAGCTTGATTTGTAATAAATTATACTCAAAGTCTGACATGTCTTGTATTTATCATAAACAATACAGTATGTGTTTGCTAATTGGTTGCTTTGCAGTTATTAGGGTGCTCTGTGTGCCTCCTGGTTGCATGGTACTTGCTTACTGGCCCAAATCAAAAGAGCCCACATCCAAGTCTTCATGATATTTTAGTCCCTACATATTTCTCCTTCAATGTAATTTTTTTTTTTTTCCTTGTACCCATTTTATCATCCACCATGCATAAATTGTAAGTCTGATGACTTATTAAAGTAATAGCACACCTTCCCTCAACAAGCTGCATGATTTGAGCTATCATTCATGTCTGTAGCACATGTGGGATGGGTTATGTGCCAGAGTTTAATACTTAGAGTTAGGGTTTTTAATAACCTAAGTATGCTTGTCTATTCAATCACCACTAGTTATTAGATTTTAGCATTTCAAAATCACAATCATGTTTCTTTCCATACAGCATAGGTGGATCTGCATTTTGCAAAGAATTAACGTGGCATCTATAAAGAGGAGTTTTTTTGGAAATGTGATCTTACTGTTTCTTCTCCCTTCTATAACACACTCAGTGCATCAGGGGGGAATGTTGTCTGTTTTGGTCCCGCATCATTGAATTTTTACAAGAACTGACAGAAATTTAGACGCTCTGTGTTTTTTGCAGGAGGAAAGGGCCAATTACCTCCGACCCCAAACAAAATCTGTTGGAGCCCTTACCCTGGAATCCAAGCCGTCATCCACTGAATATATCCACCAGACTGACCTAGTTGTCCTCCCCTTAACAACCACAAGAAAGCACACACACTGACCTGGGATGGTCTGTTCTCTATCGCTCTACCTCTCAATTCTCTTTTGTTGTCATGTTGTGTAGTTCATTTGAAGCAACACTTAAGAACCTGTTCCTCTCTCTTTTCCTCTTTCTCTCTCGCTGTGCGGTCATTAATAAATGCATGGGAAATTAATGACAACACTTAAAATTATGCCTGCAGTACTATTTAATTAATATATAATGACAGATGCTGTACATTTATCACTGCTCTCTCCCAGTCAAGTGGCTGAGTTGAATCTATTGTAAAATTGTGGTGAATGATTCTAACAATGGAAGGAATTCCAGTATGGAATATAGATTCTATAGAAATATTTAGATTCTAAATACCAAAGTAATTATATTTAATATCCATGCACCAATCTGTAAGACATGATGCATTGTTTTAAAATATAACCAATCTAATGAGTTGTTTTAAAAAAAAAAAAAAAAAATATTAAAATGCCAATCAGACAATGCATCTCTTGATGAACAATTTAATTTCTGGAGAAGAAAAAAATGCATATTTTTGGTCAAGTCAAGATTGTAAAATGGACACACACAAAAAGGTTGGTTGAAAGTGGTTTGGCTTAATCTTTCATTATTTAGTTACAAAAATACGCAGTTTTAAAGTACAGTCTGTCTCTTGCACATTCATTGTAATCTCTCTCTCTCTCTCTCTCTCTCTCTCTCTGTCTCTGTCTCTGTCTGGGTCCCCCATGACTCATTTCTCTGTTGCCTCTGGCTTGTAAGAGCCATGTCGGACTATTGCATGTGGTGGAGTGGGTTTCAGGGGCCACACACGGAGTGCGTTGTCAAACCGCACACTCCTATGTCATCAGCCTGGGTTTAATACAGGCTTGCTATCTGTTTTCCGCCACAAAATTGTCTTTCACATTGGCACAATAGAGTTGGAAAGCTCATTCTTTAGGAACATTGCCTTTTTTTTTTTTTTTTGTCTTCATGAGTAATTGTGAATGATTAACAGGGAAAATCCCAGATGGTGCCAGATGGGCTGGTTTGAGTATTTCTGTATCTGCTGATCTCCTGGGATTTTCACACACAACAGTCTCTAGAATTTACTCCAAAAACAAAAAACATCCAACGAGCGTCAGTTCTGCGGATGGAAACACCTTTTTGATGAGAGAGGTCAACAGAAAATTGCCAGACTGGTTTGAACTGACAAAGTCTACGGTAACTCCAGTAACTGCTCTGTACAAATGTTGTGAGAAGAATAGCAGCTCAGAATGCTATTCTGAGATGTGGGTTGGTGCTGTTTGGCGGCATGAGGGGGACCTACACAATATTAGGCAGGTGGTTTTAATGTTGTGGCTGATCGGTGTGTGTGTGTGTGTGTGTATATATTAGTCCTACTGGTTTTGCATTTATTGGCAAAATGTGGAAAATGATGTGCAGTGTGATTATTTTCTAGTCTGAGCCAATTATTTTTCAACCTTTGTAACATGGGTTACAAATGTAACAGGGTTGAATGATTATTGCACAAAACATGTTAAAGAGAAATGTTGTGAAGTATTCATTTTCTTTCCAGTTATAATCTTTTATTTATTACTAGGCACCAATATTTGTAATCTTTCATAGAATGAACATTACAGTAACTGCATTTTTGCAAACTTAGTTTTATGTTCTGCATTTCACATTTCGCTTCTGTATCCTGGTTAAATTAATACTGGAGGTGCTATACAAATGTGCGTTTTATTCATTTTCACACATATCATGACTACAATGGCTGGTTATGACTTTATAAACACTTATTTTTCACACTATTGCTCAAACACTACTATGTAATAATATCAGAACACTTTTACTGTAACACATCATTTGGAAAATGACACATTTAAACACTTGTATTACAGACCCACCTACATTTACACACTTATTACAAAGTAGCTTCTGTGGAAGCTCACCTGATAGGATGTTGGACGAGCCCAGCCAAACACGCAAGCTGACATGGAGACGAAACTGTCATAGAAGCAACATGAAATTACGTGGTTGCTTCAGAAAATGTGCTTTTCATGTCACATTTGCTTTTTCCACACTATCGGTTAGGTTTCGGTGTTGGTTTAGGGTCTGTTTTGTTTACCTCTCATTTGTGTTTACCTCTCATTTGCATTTAGGACACCATCAGTCAGGTTTAGGTGTTGGTAAAGTGTAAGGATGTCTGTTTTGTTTACCGCCTATTTGCTTTTAAGACAGTATTGTTTAGGTCTTGGTTAAAGTTTTAGTTTAGGGAGGTGTGTTTTACTCATGAAAACCATCTAATATAAAAACCATGTCCGATTATGACACCATTTCACTCGCTTTTGGCAGCCCCCCTGGAAATTTTTACTAGGAAACTGCAGCAAAACTTGTAATGAAGCACGTAACTTTGTTTTGCAAAAATGTTGCCATGGTCATGTAATGTTTGTGCTGAACATGTTTAGGATTGGGGGAATTCTTTTAAGAATTGGCCATTGAAAAATGGTTGGATAACCACTAATCTGAATTTTGGGGGCAAGCATCACTCAATGATAGTCCCCCCCAATGTATATGGTGGTTTGGCTGTGTTTGAGTTTCATGTAAAATGGCAAGCTGTACAATACATTTAATTGACCATGTTGTTTTACATTCTGATTTAAGATTTATACAAGTTTATTACAATCATCTGTCATTGAAATGTTTTTAATCTGATGTTTTTGACAAAAAATATCATCCAATAGAACACCTTTATAATTGCTATTAATATTCACCATTGCTTCAATTTTATTAACTGAATAATGTAACACGATTGACCTCAGTACGGCAGTCGATACATTGTATCCGTGATGAAAAAATTATTTATATGTCTTTGGAAATGGTAATTAAATTGATAATGGAATGCAACGCTGAGCCCTGTTAACCTGAAACAAATCACCGGATAAACAAAGATGGGAAGGCCCATTAAATCTACTACATGGTATTAATTAGCAGGAGTCAAACAATATTACCGGGCTTTACATTTCCAGATAATACATGACATGCGGAGCCAGTTGGATGACTTTGGAGGAATTTGTGGTCAAAGAACATGGGGACTAACCCATGGGGAGTTCACTTAATTGAAAAGTGAAATTAAATTATTGATTTTTGTATTTTCTCCAGACAAATGGAGGGCCATGCTGACATCTAGATATAGAGAGAGGAGTCTAGCGATGGCGCACAAAAGCAAAGTGCTCCCGCGAGCAAGATGGCCCCTCAACAGTGTAGTCAAATTCAATTTGCTCAAGAGCCGTTTTAATGCCTGTGTCAGATGCTTGTCTCCTAATGCATTTTGATGAGTATGAAGTCTTCTGCTCCTAATGAGGCAGCGCATCGGGTGCATCTGAGCGATCTGATAGCTTCTCTGAAGGAGAAACAATAACGATGCTTAAATGCGCTTGTCCTCATACACACATTTATGTGGCATAAAAATTTTTTATATTATTAGTAGGACTTGTCAAGGCAACTATTACTAGTACTCATACTAAGGGACTTTTTAGATCCCTAAACCAACTATTAAATGTCTTCCACTGTATATATACAGTACATGTTGAGCCTTTTAAATGCATAGTTGTGAATCACAGTTGCATTACAAAGTTTTTGCCATCTCTGTGTGTGTATGTTAATGTGTGTGTGCTGTAAGGTAGCCCATAGTTGCCGTAGACATGGCTAGATTCAATTAAATGTCATAAGGCTAATGGAAATGGTCATTTATTAACAAATTTCAGATACATTTAAATATAACTATTTATTTTTAGTGCATCACTGAAGGCCACCATCTGTATTTGAGACCAGTAGCCTTGGCATTGATTGAGTTCTTTTAAGCATGTTTATACCATTCATACACTTCATGAAATGGTATGTTATCAGAAGCTTGTGAAAGACTTCTGTCGCTATAATTAATTCTTTGTTAAAGACCTCTAAGTGCAGTTATGAATTGTTCAAGGATTATCAATGAGTTGAATCATTTTATTTCCATCTGAGCGATCTTTTGATGGTAATGTTCTAAAGACTCAAAAATGAGGCCTGTTTTAAAGATTTGGCATGTAAGCAATATTTGTAGCAATTTGTTTAATAGCAAGCTGGGTTTTGAACACTTCATTAAACAGCAAAGACCACCTGCCAGATTTAGCTGTCACACTCTTGTGACTGATGACCTTGTCTAGTCAATTCAGCAAACTGAAAAACCTCTGATACTTGAGACAGGATGTAAAGCACATCAGATATCTCTTCAAATGACTTTAGAGTCCTCATAATCACAGTGTTTTGTCAATAACTTCATTTAATCATGGTTCATTTAAGGTTGTCATTAGTATTTGATTTACAGTATAATATATTTTGAAGATTTCGTTTTTGCATATATAATTATCAAAGTGTATGTTGCATACAATGGATTTCACAAGCCTGAGACTATAAAACATTGAAAATCTGGGGTTTTTTAGGGAAGTTTTAGGATTTTGAAAGTTATAACATATATTAACTCTTTAATTGATTCCTCGGGTCTGTAGTGACCTGGGACCTCATTCCACCCCCTGTACCTCATCCATTAGAGTTATGCCCACATCTCATTAGTATTCCTTAACCTTTCTTTTATGAATAGTAGAAAAAAAAACTTTAAAAAACCCTTTTTTTTTAAATATTGCTTAATTACCAAAAATGGGGTCATTAAAGACCTGAGATAGATATATATATATATAATGTATATATAATTTTTTTTCATAAATCATATTTTTAAAAGTATTTCCTATTTATATAAGTTTACTATCACAGGATATATATTTATTTATTACAAGACAAATTAGTACTCTATTCATACAAGTGACTACTATATTACATTGATTTTCTGTCTGACAATAGGGAATTATTAGTATTCCATATGTGTGTACACATACAAATTACATGCTGTTTCGTACTTAAAGCTGTGCTGATGTTTCAGTGTTTTAATTGATTGACATTTGACATTGCTATTTGATGAAGCAGCAATGTGGAAGCAAACTTTAGCAAGTGTAACACATGAACAGTATGATTTGGCTATTGTCATTTGGGTCCACGACTGAAATTATTACTGAAAAAAGTGCCTGAGAAAATACATACAGTGCATTCATAAAGTATTCAGACCCCTTCATTTTTTTTCACATTTTGTTATGTTGCAGCCTCATGCTAAAATGCTTTAAATTATTTTTTTTATTTTTTTTACATCAATCTACACTCCATACCCCATAATGACAAAGCAAAAAACAGATTTTTGATAACTTTGCAAATGTATTAAAAAGAAAAAACTGAAATATCACATTGACATAAGTATTCAGACCCTTTGCTATGACACTTGAAATGGAGCTCAGGTGCATCCCATTTCTCTGGATCGTCTTTGAGATGTTTCTACACTTTGATTGGAGTCCACCTGTGGCAAATTCAATTGACGACATGATTCGGATAGGGGCACACCTGTCTATATAAGGTCTCACAGCTGAAAATGCATATCAGAGCAAAAACTCAGGTCAAAGGAACTACCAGCGAAAGACCCGAGTTAAGCAATAATGTTTGGGGAAACACACATGCATTTAAGGGTTAATAAGAAATATTGAAGATTCACTATTACTTCTAGGTCACTGATCAAATGGAAACAAATTTATGTCATTGACCAAGTTAACTCATTTGTTCCAAAGGCCAGATTTCATTGTTTCCATTGAAGCACACAAGATGATCTTGGAGCATTCTCAAATCATGCTGGGAATATGGATCATCAGGTTTTGCACAAATATGTGGAGTCCATGCCAGTTCAATTGCTTTGCTCAAATAATGAAATTTATGTCAATTTTCTCACTCGTTATGCTGATAATATAATTTGTAATGAAAATGTTTGTATTACATTACATTAAATGTCAAAATTAGAAGCATTTTCACTAGAAGTTTCAGACTTTTGGATCCCACTGCATGTCCAATTACTGTAAGAAGTATATTGTTTTATACCATACACACTAAGATCTTCTAGGTTTACCAGCTCTTCTTAGAAAGTTGACTCAATAACTGTAAAAACTGAACACATGGATTAGCATCCACTAAATGTATCTTTGTCTACGCATAAGTCAGACCCGTCCCCACCTGTCTTTTATTCTGCTTTTCTCTTCTCTGTGGCTGTCAGACACAGCAGTCTCCATGCCAGGATGTGGGAAATGTTATTTCCAGACTCTGGAAGAGTAGCGTTGTACGTAGTGGCAGTGAATCACTCAGCATTAGGAGGGAGTCTGAGCTCAACGGTGGTTCCAAGGGTGTGTGTGTCTGTATGTGAGCTGCATTTGACAGCACCCAAGAATGCAAAAAGGAAAACAGAAAGTGAGAAGTGACGAGCCGCTTCACTGGCTTTGTCATTGTTCTAGTTTGGTTTGTGTGGACCTTTTGTGACCGTCCTACCTTGCCCACAGTCAGACCCATATTTTAAATATCTCAGAGAGAGAACAGCATGACAGCACATTGTTTTGTTTACTTTTATAGTTGCTTCTATACTGCTGCCTGTATTCAAGACTTTTAAGGCCGTTTACACCTGTTAATTAACATTCAGTCCAACTGATTTGAAAACAAGTGGACAGTGCTAAGTACAGATGTAAATAGGGTCAAAAGCATTTTTGTGATCTGAGCACTCAAACTACATTTAAAGTTTATTGAAAACACATGCGACAACATTGCATTTTTAAGTGGTATTCCGTCCTAATATATTCTAAACAGTATGGAAGCTCATTTCTGCCACATGAAAAAAAAGTGCTTTGGTAACTCTTAACTGTAAGATAACTGCCAGGTTGTATTTATGAGATTATGAATCGTTATCAAGAGATAAAAAGTAAATTTTTAGAAAAAGCCTGTTTCTCCATTGATGGCTATTCAAAAGTAGCCATAATTTTGACGAAATACATTTTTTGCAAGCAACATATAAATCACAATTGTATTTTCTATTTTTATATTATAGAAGATATTTTACCAGTGCTCTTTTTGCAGAAATGTCAGGACGCCATTTACCTGTGGTTCCAGGAGTAATCAGTCATATTTATGGCTCAGGAGATTGGATCAGAAAAATTGTCTCTGGAAACAAATGCCCGAGATGCAAAGATGCCAGCAAGGAGGTCATGTTATTCCAAGGTTGTATGTGCCAGCTGAGCAACTGTCATTGAGATGAATGGGATTGCTAACAGATATCTCCCTCAAAGTATTTTGACCTCTTTGTTATTACAACATAATGCAAGAACGCACATTATGAAAACAACGGGATTGTGCGCTTGCTTGCAATGCATTGCTTAAGCATTTGCATTTAGTATGTTTATGGCCTAATTGCTCTCTGTATGATAATTGTTTTTTTAAGAGATAGTTACAGTGCATCCGGAAAGTATTCACAGTGCTTCACTTTTTCCACATTTTGTTATGTTACAGCCTTATTCCATAATGGATTAAATTCATTATTTTCCTCAATTCTACAAACAATACCCCATAATGACAACATGAAAGAAGTTTGTTTGGAATCTTTGCAAATGTATTTAAAAAAAAAAAAAAATAATAAAATAAAAAAAAAAATCACATGTACATAAGTATTCACAGCCTTTGCTCAATACTTTGTTGAAGCACCTTTGGCACCAATTACAGCCTCAAATCTTTTTGAGTATGATGCTACAAGCTTGGCACACCTATTTTTGGGCAGTTTCTCCCATTCTTCTTTGCAGGACCTCTCAAGCTCCATCAGGTTGGATGGGGAGCATCGGTGCACAGCCATTTTCAGATCTCTCCAGAGATGTTCAATCAGGTTCAAGTCTGGGCTCTGGCTGGGCCACTCAAGGACATTCACAGAGTTGTCCCAGAGCCAATCCTTTGTTATCTTGGCTGTGTGCTTAGGATCGTTGTCCTGTTGGAAGATGAACCTTCGCCCCAGTCTGAGGTCCAGAGTGCTCTGGAGCAGGTTTTCATCAAGGATGTCTCTGTACATTGCTGCATTCATCTTTCCCTCGATCCTGACTAGTCTCCCAGTTCCTGCTGCAGAAAAACATCCCCACAGCATGATGCTGCCACCACCATGCTTCACTGTAGGGATGGTATTGGCCAGGTGATGAGTGGTGCCTGGTTTCCTCCAGGCATGACGCTTGCCATTCAGGCCAAAGAGTTCAATCTTTGTTTCTCATGGTCTGAGAGTCCTTCAGGTGCCTTTTGGCAAACTCCAGGCGGGCTGTCACGTGCCTTTTACTGAGGAGTGGCTTCCGTCTGGTCACTCTACCATACAGGCCTGATTGGTGGAGTGCTGCAGAGATGGTTGTTCTTCTGGAAGGTTCTCCTCTCTCCACAGAGAAATGCTGGAGCTCTGTCAGAGTGACCATCAGGTTCTTGGTCACCTCCCTGACTAAGACCCTTCTCCCCCGATCGCTCAGTTTGGCCAGGCGGCCAGCTCTAGGAAGAGTCCTGGTGGTTCCAAACTTCTTCCATTACGGATGATGGAGGCCACTGAGCTCATTGGGACCTTCAAATATTTCTGTACCCTTCCCCAGATCTGTGCCTCGATACAATCCTGTCTCGGATGTCTACAGACAATTCCTTGGACTTCATGGCTTGGTTTGTGCTCTGACATGCACTGTTAACTGTGGGACCTTATATAGACAGGTGTGTGCCTTTCCAAATCATGTCCAATCAACTGAATTTACCACAGGTGGACTACAATCAAGTTGTAGATACATCTCAAGGTTGATTAGTGGAAACATGATGCACCTGAGAGCAATTTTGAGTGTCATGGCTAAGGCTGTGAATACTTATGTACATGTGATTTTTATTTTTATTTTTTTAATAAATTTGCAAAGATTTCAAAAAAACTTCTTTCACGTTGTCATTATGGGGTATTGTTTGTAGAATTTTGAGGAAATAATTAATTTAATCAATTTTGGAATAAGGCTGGAACATAACAAAATGTGGAAAAAGTGAAGTGCTGTGAATACTTTCCGGATGCACTGTATTTAATCAATAAAAAAGGGGGAAAAAATGGCCCTCACTATCTGCCACCCATACAGTAAACGTTCCCTTCTGGCAGTAGTAATATAGTTCCTGTCAAACAACATCAAACAAATCAAGCCTAACCTGCACATTGGGTAAACATACCTTATACAAAGTGTTCAAGAGAATCTGAGTGAATATGTCCATATTATGTTATGGCATTTAACTTTTCATCTGAGATCAAAATGAAAGTTCTGACATTATTTTCTCACCCTCGTGTTATTCCACACTGATATGCTGTGTTTCCCACCTTCACCTCTAGACAACAGTGGAGCAGATTGATGAGGTCTTCAGGTGGGACAGTCGCTGGATGAGAGGTCCAGATGGCTCATTACTGCTGACAGCAGTTTATTTTATCCCCTGCGCTCAGTAAAAGGTCACACTGTCCGTCCACTCATGGCTCAGGGAGTTCTGCCGTCAGATCAGTTCTGACAAAGGAGAGCATTACTAAGACTTGGAGACTGGATTATTGATTGGACTATATGCTCTCATAAACATATTTGAGCGAATCTTATGAAATATACAGGTCACATCTCAGCCCAAAATCAAAAGTAATTAAAAGATTAATTATTTATACAGTATTCACCTTATGCGCTAGAGAAACTAGTGCACAGCCATCTTGAAAAGTTTGTCTCGAAACTTCTGTTCTAGCGGTTCTATATAGTTATCTGTGGTGTTGATGTCAAAGTGTAAGTAGCTAGCAAAGTGGATTTATTGGTTATAGAGTGATCATGAGTATTTTAAAGTGTTCAAGGGATGTCATAACAACTGGAAACAGAGCGGGGAGATTTTTAAACAAGAGTACTTCATTCATAAATACACAAGATCCTACCTTTATGCTGTGGACGTACTGATATTCTTCTGTGCTCATGAAATTCCAAGAGAAAACACAGTCCTTATTAGAAATATCTTTGTAAGAAACCTCTGGCCATCTTTTCATGTCATTCACCCATCGTGTTATTGTTAAGGTGAGCAGATTTTTTAGTGTTATACCGGGACGGGGGAAGGGTGCAACTATACACATACATACATATATGAAAGTGTATGTTTTATTTTATATTCCGTTTACAACCATTTTACTCACATTTAAGCCTCTAAAATATGTAGGGTGACAAATTAATTTTAAAAAGTACAATTGTACTTTTCTTTATGTTATGAACTTGCATGTGAAATAATATGAGCTGTTGGAAATTTCATGTCAACTACACATTTTAACACAAATTATTAACAAGTTGTAACCTAAAAATTAAGCAGAATTATACGTATAACAATTAAACGCTTGTATCATGAAAAAGTGCAGTGTGTCATAGCGGTCTGAATGTGATCTGCCAAGTCCAGTTTACCTCCGCGGGTGTAGGAAAAAACATTTAGAGTGACAGAAAAAACATATCACGAGCATTTTCACGTAGTAAAGGGGTGCTGTAGACTCACACCATCAACTCTTGGGGGAAAATATTTTCTGTGCTCCCACACATAATGCATTTTGATCGCCTCTTCTCAGTACACTTCAATACAAACAGAAAGTCAGATGACAAAATTCGCCATGGGAGTGAGGTTTACACACTGCACAGCATGTACCAGCTGGCTACCGTTACACTCACCCCCCCTAAACCTCACTCCCATTCGGGTCACGGCACCACTGTGACT
Organism: Myxocyprinus asiaticus; assembly: GCF_019703515.2. Classification (NCBI taxonomy): domain Eukaryota; kingdom Metazoa; phylum Chordata; class Actinopteri; order Cypriniformes; family Catostomidae; genus Myxocyprinus; species Myxocyprinus asiaticus. The sequence continues at coordinate 37,329,521 of NC_059370.1, read as the reverse complement.
GGTCCTGCTCGACCCGCTCCAAACGGGATCTCAACCGGCGTCTACGGCATGTTAGGCGGGCGTGCTAACGAGGAGGCTAAAGGCTACAGCCTCTAGCGTCAGTCGCTAGAGTGACTCTTGAGGCCAGGGGAGTGAGGTTTACACACTGCACAGCATGTACCATTTGGGTACCGTTACACTCACCCCCCTAAACCTCACTCCCATCCGGGTCACAGCACCACTGTAACCGGTCATGCTCAACCCGCTCCGAACAGGATTTGAACCAGTATCTCCCGCATGGGAGGCAGGCATGCTAACGAGGAAGCTAAAGGCTACAGCCTCTTGCGTCAGTCGCTAGTGTGCCTCTTGGGGCCAGGGGAGTGAGGTTTACACACTGCACAGCTACCTTTTATGTACATTTATTTATCAACACAATATTGGCTATTTTTTCTTGTTTCATTAACACATAAGGTGATATAATAGAGATCAGTCAAGACTATAGATAAAACTAGACAACACTCAAATAAAACAGAATGAGGGATGCACCGATAAAGAAAGCTTGAAGATAGTGATAGCCAATAATAACTTTTGTAGACGGTAACCAATATCATGATATATTTAATCTTTGTTGTTTTCTGGTTGTTTTTAAATACAATTTTCTCATTTAAATCTCCAGTCTATAATTTACATGGTTTAAGAAACATCAGACATCAACATAATTTCATGCATGAAAGAAAAGAATGATAAAGGTTTAGTACATTTCTCTTCTTTTTTTTTTTTTTCCTTTTTTTTTTTTTTTTAGCATGGCTAAAAAGAAGTCTGATATAATCAGCTTTCCTTATCATTATCAGCCAAATCGGACAAATAGGGGTAGTTAAAAAAAAAAAAAAAAAAAAAAACTAACATTGGCCGATACCTATATAGTCACCAACATAGTGTGCTTCCCAGAATAGAATATTAATTCATATTGCTCTTTTAGGCATGTTGTAATATGCATACCTAATAGCCCCTAGTGATTTCAAACGGCCCTGAAGCAAAATATCATGACACAGTGACTTGCTTGCTGCTCCTGACATACAGATCACACTACCCATATACTAGTGAAACATTGCAACCAGAAACCCACGCAGCACGGCCTTTATCATTTCCTTCCTACATCTTGTGGATGTGTTCTCAGTATCAAGTCAAAGAAAAGAGAGAACATTGTGATTCTTTCCTCTGATGAAGAATTTAATGAGCTCTCTCTCAGTCTGTTCCAAATACCAGCACCTATAGAGCTCAGCAGTCAGTCAACGCCAGAAAAATTAGGATCAGTAGAAATGTCTGCCTTGTTGTTTTTTTTTTTTTTTTTTTTTTTTTACCTCTCCCTTTTCTTCTTTCTTACCATCCCCTCTCTCCTACATCTATGATTAATCTTGCTGGCCTGCGAAAAACACTGTCATTATCAATTCCCTCGATCCAGCAGCTGGAATTCTTTGATTCTTGTCTTCAAAGACCTGCTTCTATTTGGTCATTATTTCTGCCAGGGAACTTTCTTCCACTCGGCACAAACAGATGGTGCCTGGAATGAAAGGCTGGCAGATACAAAACTGACACTGCTGCCGAATAATTGATGTTTCTCAATAGAGTTGAGATTGCATCTGTATACACTCATAATGCACATTGTCAAACACGTACACACCAGGATGTCACAGTGATGGTGACATTACAGAGCTCATGGCAGTTGTTAGCATTCCCCTATTGTCTCAAAACCCCATTTGAAAGAATTATTCTGATTTTATTAGGTATTTGAGCTAGTTTGCATAGCATGTGAAGTGCATGTCAGTCTTGGTGTCAATTTGGATGAAATAAATCCAGTGGATTTGCACTAAAGTATACTGTAAATAGGGACCAGAATATCTTGTGGTATTTGGGGATAGGCTCTTTTGAAGAGTAACCAGCAACACCTTGGCAACCATCCACAACACTCTAGCATCATGCCAGTGACTTTTACACTGGTAGCACTTCTTTACGGGAACACTTCAAATTTCAATTTATTGTTCAATATCATTTGAATGTTGCATTACACCTACAGTACATAATAAAAGCTTATGCTCTGTCTTTTAAATGCACATTAATCATAAATGTTATGAGATGAAAAGTAAATTTGCATGGGAGGCACATTTGTTTATTCAAATCAGAGCTTTTCTGTTTTGTTTTTTTTTTTTTTTGTTTTTTTTGCAATGAGCTAAAACACTTTCTTTTTATCCAAATCAATTATAGCTGCGAGAGCACAAAAGGAGTATTGAAAAAAAAAACTATCAGTGCAAAAGAGATTTTGCTGCTGAAATTAACCACAGGCACTTTAGTTTTGAGCACCCCCCCCCCCCCCCCGTTTAAGAGCAGGAGAAAGAAAGCAAAGGAGGAAGAAGATAATGCAGAATCTACTGGGAGTATAGATGAAAATGACTCAAGAACTCATTCAATCAAACTCTCCATTGAGTTCTGAAGAGGACAATAGCACCATGCAAACCATGAAAGATTTATAGCCTCTGATTGGAAAATATAAAACAAAAGGTTGGGAAATTACATTCTAAAATAATATAATCTTAAAGCTGATGTGTGTGATTTTTACAATATTAAAATATAAAATACTTAATATGCAGTGTAAATGTATGAAAACTGTGGCTCTGTGATGCTATCAAAACACTGCTCTGTTTGTTTGAGTATCCCGCCTACCTGAGAGACCAATATTCAAACAATGGTGTCATTTTGGGGTGGAACTTTTTATTTGGGGACCACTGGAAAACCAGACTAATCTCACAACAATATCAGAAACAGTAGGTTGAATTTTCTTAGCTAAAATCGGTCTGTGCTTACCTAAAATCAAAACACTGCTCCCAGTGGCCAAAGCGGTAAGTGTTGTTAGGCGTATGGGCACGTGTGACCTCCATTTTCCAGGTGTAATGTCAATGTAGGGGCACCAAAAGTGAGTTGTATACAGGCTGTAATAAAGTGAAGAGGAATGCATATTTTAAAACTGAACCCCCCCCAATGTCATAGGGAAATATCAACCTCCGAAATGCGCCGTCACTGAACGTGATTACCTCCTACTTTCAATGCAGGATCTGAATCTGTGTCTACCACACCACTGGTGCAACGAACATTCCAGACGTACCTCAAGGGACAACATGATCACATGGAAAGTCGGCATGTTGTTTCCGAAAGTTCTGGTACCCTAGGATTGACCTCATTATGCCGACTCACCGACAAGCCCCATCTCCTATCAGACATTTTTGCATCGGCTCCAGTAAGTTTACCTTCCCGTGTGGTGACACCAGAAGCATATTGCGTCAACAGTTTGGGAGACCTGGGTTCAGATTCTGCACTGAAACCAGGAAGTAATGACATTCGTATGTGTAACGGGACTGGACGTTGTTGGAATTAGGAAGCGGGGTTCAGGTAACGTTAAACTCTTTATTCTGTAGAATAAACACTAAATAGACTGCTATCAACACTATCGCAGGCATGGCGATGGGCTCCTGGGCTCCTCTTATCGCTCGTCCCGAATTAATGCAACATGAAACAGCTGTTAGACTTAATTATAACCCAAAGATGAATCCTCACCGCTTCCCCTCTCCCTGGACGGACGCTCAACTATGCCCTCGCCACAGTATGATCAGTGATGAGCACAATTTGGAAGTTGCATTTTTTTTCCCGCTCTAACATGAAAATTTTACTCAACAGATGTTTAGGTTTAGTTTTGGGTTGGTGGTACAGTTTATAAAATATGCATCCTCTTCACTGCATTCCAGCCTGTACAGCTGAAAACAACTTGCTTTATGATTCACTTTTGGTGCCCCTCTGTGGACGTTTCACATTTGGAAAAAGTACAGCTCACTGGTGCCCATTGCCCAACAACAGTTAGCACTTTGGCCACTGGGGCAGTGTTTCGCATTTCTGTAAGCACAGACCGATTTCTCCTAAAGAAAATTCAACCCACTTTTTCCAATTTCACTGAAAGATCAGTCTGCAAGGGAAGATAAACGCAATTGAGACGATGCAAAAATGTCTGATACAGTAGGATAGGGTGCTTGTCGACATAATATGGCCAGTCCTAGGGTACTGGAACTCTTGGAAACAACATGCTAACTTCCTGTGTTATCATGCTGGGAAGATGGGAAAATCTTTTTTGAAAACCGTTAATTAGTTTTATAAGTTACACACCTCACCTATAATACTAACATGTCCCTATTTTGACACAATCTACATCATGTGAAATGGCCAAAACAGATTTTTGAATGTATAAGTTTTAATCGTACAAAAGTCTCTTGACCATGGTGACTGAATTGGATCAGTTGAGTCAACTACACTAATGGCAATCTGAGTTATATATGCTGAGATCAATGGCGATACAGCTCAACCTGACTCTGTTCACCGAATCTAGGCTCTTGATTAAATCTATTATCATACCGTGTGTGAGACAGAGAAAAAAAGGGAAATGGTGTCAGGCTGAGCGTATAGCAGCAGTTTACATAGGGGGCTAATTAACATCTGTCACTCAGCGGGCAGGAGTTCTGTCGAGCTGTTGATGTGGTAGTGCCCTGTTGCCAGTGCGCCTGCCAATTATCAATGAACTCATAGGAGATTCCTGTTAAAGTGCCCGAGTTATTGTTACAGGGGAAGTCATAAAAAAAAAATGTGTTTGACTGACTTCAGAGTTGTTGTACCTATTGTTCAAGCTGTAAAATGCCAGCTATTAAAGGATTACCTTAGCCAAAATTGAAAACCCTGTCCTCATTTATTCACCCTCATGTTGTTCCTAATGTATATGATTCTTTACTGTTTTGAAGAATGTTAATGCTGCTCTTTCTCATTCAGTGAAAGCATGCAATGACCATGGAATGTCATGCCCCCAAAAAGGGGAAAAACGCAGCATAAAAGCAGTCCCTATGCTATTTTCCAAGTCTTCTGAAATGATATGATAGCTTTGTGTGGGAAACAGATCAAAATGTAAGTTGTTTTTTGTTTAAGTCCTTGCCCTCTGCCACAGCTGTCAAATCTCGTTTGCTTGGCACTTCAGTATGCATCAATGACACCAAACAACCAGGCTGGTCTCATGACATATAACCTGACCGTGGCAACATTTTAGCTAAATTAAATTGCATGCCTTATTAGACTTTTGGCTACAGTTTCTCAGTGAAATGTTCAGCAGTGGGTGCCAAAAGCGAATAAAATTGTATCATAATCAGACAATGTTTTTAAGGTGAATATTAGATGGAGGTTTTAATGCGTAAAACATACCTCCCTAACCTAAAACTTGAACCTAAACCTAACCAATCGTGATTTTAAATCACCATTGTTTGACTGGTGTCGAACCGCATACTTCAGGGTCCAAAGTCCAACACTCAGGTGAGCTACCGCAGAAGCTAATCACAAATGTGTAAATGTAGGTGAGTCTGTAATACAAGCGCTAAAATGTATCGTTTTTCAAACAATGCGTTGTAGTAAAAGTGTGTTTCAATATAATAATATAGCAGTGTGTGAGTAATAGTGTGAAAAAAATACGTGTTTAGCCATAATCAGCCATTGTAGTTGTGATTTTTGTGAAAGTGAATAAAACGTACATTTGTTGTAGCACCTCAAGTGTTATAAAATTTAGGGTTATTTTAGGATGCTTTTTTGTCCTTTTTGGAACAGCTACCAGTCACTGTCTAGTACTGTCGCTGCATGGAAAATTAGCCTTTATAATGAAATGACTTCATAAAAAATGTTATGTTGTCGTTATGTGGTTCATTACACATATCACGGCAGTTTCGAGGTGAAATGTCCACTGAGGGGTGCTAAAAGCAAGTTAAATATTTTCCCAAAAAGTTTATGTTTTTAAGTTTAATTCTGTATGGAGTTTTAGGTAAAAAAAAAAAAAAAAACTACTTCCCATACCTAAACCTTTAACCGATAGTGTCATAAAAGTAAATGTGAGATGAAAAACGCAATAGCTGAATCAATCACATCATCTAGTGGCACTTCGGTCTCGCGTGTAGACTTGCGTGCTTTGCAGAACCCGCACCTCAGTGTTCCGTGTTCAAAGTCCAACACTCTGCCAGTTGCGACACCGCACAACTTAGTCACTTAAATAAACTTGTAAACATAGTTGGTTATTGTAAAAGTGTTTTCATGTCATAGTACTGTGTGAGGAACAGAGATAAAATTATGTTTTAATTAACAAGTGTTAATCTGCCCTTGTACTTGTGATTTGAGTGAACGTGAAAAAAATAAATAAATTGTTATTGCATGTCCAGTGTTTATTTTACCAGAAAACTGCAGCGATACAGTACATAGAACAAGACCCGTCAAACTCATTTTGCAAAAATGTAGTTATAGTAACGTGATTCTATGAGACCAGGGGAATGAGCAGCTTGGATATGCTACACAATCTGTCATTTTGTGTTCCATAGAATGAAAGAAAATAATAGCTTCTGAACAACATGAGGTGAAGTAATTGATGGCAGAATTGTTAGTAAGTGAACTATTCCTTTAAATTATTACTTAAAAAGTTGCTTTCATCTTGTTGCAAACATGGAAAGATTTTAAATTTGGATACAATTGCTTGATACCAAGTGAATCATTTATGTGTTCTGCAACCAATACATGAAGCCAACCAAAGTTCTGTTGAATAAATCAGAAATCTATCACAAACTATTCTGTTTGGGGTCATCCTCAATAGGAAACTACTACTACTACTACTACCACTAATAATAATAATAATAAATGTACTATTATAGGGTTAGGGTTAGCATTTAGTAATCCCATTAAGATAACTATATAAACAAACAGTAGCCCAAAAAGTATTTAGACACTAACTTTAAGCCACTCTTAAAAATGCATCAATTTCATTTAATTAGATAAAAAAATAATTTATTCTAAAAGGTTTATAAGGTTTAAAATGCTAATGTAATAGATACAATTCAAATTTAAAATTAAAAAAGTAAAGCAAGGACACCTATGTAAACTTGATTGGAACTGACGTCTTACATCCACTAAAATCGACCTTGGGACCATTTGGTTAAAAAAAAGTTTTGGCTCAGAAAACGTAAGCTAGTTCTGAGAAAAGGTCTGGTAGCATTTGTTTGTAGACACCACTTGGTTTCAGATCATTAAATTTAATGAAATTTAAATATCGTTGCTGAAGTGTCCAGATACTTTTGGGGGCCATTGAATGTGTGTAACTTCAAGAAATGTTTGTTGGCTGTAACAAAAGAACTTCCATTTTCCTGTATTCTATTCTATATTGATTATTATTATTATTATTTTTTCTTTAGCTCACCCAATAAAAAACTCCCAATTTAAAGGCACAAGATCAACTGTGTAAAGACTACAGAGGAAAGTTTGGATTGGACAGTGGGCAGCAGATAATTAACTCAGAAATTACAGTGGTATAATTAGGAGGCGATCCCCTTTAGACCATATCAGCACAGCTGTAATGACTCTCTTATTCATCTTAATGACTTTAAAAGGGATGCTGAGCCAGTCATGTGGCCTATGATGAAGTATTTCTTAAGCCATTTATCACACTAACTGCCAGAGGCAATTTCCACCATTTTAGCAGTTGTGGCCCGACTGGGGTGGGATGTTCACACGAGTGGTCAAAACCTGATACATTAATAAAACCAATGGAAGAAACATCTTTTAATTAAATTGTATAATATATATATATATATATATATATATATATATATATATATATATATATATATATATAACAAATTACTTATCATTAGCAAACTGTGAGTTCAAGATACTGTATATTCTGAATGATTCAGAAAACTTGGAATATAGTGCACAAGTCATATGGACTACTTTTAAATGCTTTAATGTTTAATTTTTTAATTTTTTAATTTATTTATTTTTTGTGTCCATTTTTGAGTTTTATAGGCCCTGGTCCACATCTGTTTCATTGTTTGGATGAGAGAAGCTTGTACATTCTGCTATCTACTTCTTTGGTGTTCCACATAAGAGTGAATGTCATGCAGGTTTGAAACAGCATGAGGGTGAGTAAATGATGAAAGAATATAAATATTGAACATTTCTAGTATTATTTCTGAAGAAAAAAGTTCATTGAACACATGTTGACCAATAACTGGACATGTTGTGACACTGTATGGGGTAAGTTGTCACAGTGGAACTGCCTGTTAAATAGCCTATTATAGCCTTTTCAGGAAAATTTGAACAGCAAAACTATTATTAAACACAATTTATTTTGCAAGATAATGTACAAAAACAAATCTATATATATTTGAAGAAAAAACATCGTTTTGTCCGTCAAATATTACAGTTTTAAAACAGTATATATGTATAGCATTTAAAATGCCTGTGACAACTTGCCCCAAACTGACAAGTATGAAAAATACTCTTGTCCTGAGAGCTGAGTTCAACCTTTCAATAAAAATCTACCTTAATTATATCATTGACCCTTACCTGAATGTATGTCAGTGTAGTTTTATTATAGTCACTTGTTTACTGAATGGCTGAAATTATTATGATATTGGCATATTAGTTGGGACTTGGGAAGATAGAATTCACAAAATCTATTCTAATTTAAGAGCAGTTTGAACTATGTATTTGAAAGCTACATACAGAACCAAGAAAACACACATTTGTGCAACTGGACTTTTACCTCATATTTACAGAGATATGGCCCTTCTGACAACTTTGTTGTGTGACAGCTAGCCATAGTCTCGCCCCTTTATTATTAGGCTACTTACAGTATTATTTACTATAAGCAGAAGGTGGTAATAGCCTGACTCATCCTTTTCACTTTTATCTGTCTGTTAGTAAAGAGCAGGTGGCAAGGGCATAGACTGCATTGTATCAGTATGAGCTATTGTCAGACACAGTTGCATCTTCTCTGTGCTTCCTGACCATTGTGAAATCCATCAGTAAAGCATCCATTCGTATAACATTCGGAAAGCCATTCTGCCTGAGAAATGTATTTCACCTCTCCCACTGCGTTATTTTAAGGTATGATTAATATCAGTTTCGAAGTCTCTGCAATTAATTTTGTGAGGGCATCCCCGGGCGAATTATGCAAATAGAGAAATTTGTTTTTGTTATACACCGAACAGACCATAATCAACATATGGCTCTTGCCAAATCATTATAATGTCAACAATAAACATGTGTGTCTGTCTTGTGGCTTGTTTTCCCAATAACACTATTTTTCATTATGTGAGCTGAACATTTGTATCAAGAAATAATGCAAACAGGCATATTCCTGACAATCTATTCTTTTGTGTAATGTTTCCATTATGTTATCAGGGAAATTTGCAAAGGCACTGTGTTTACAATTGTCTTACTACTGCATTAAAAGGTACACATGATTACTGATGCAACATACATTTTTTGTTCAGAACTGCAGTAAATGTGATTTGTTGGAAGTTCAATTTTATTGTCAGATGTCGCACTATTGTTTTAAAAAAAATCACACTGAAAGAATAACATGCTGATATGACATTTTACTGACACATGAACTTCTGTGAAACACCATAAGATGACAAAGGTTATTTCTTAGAACCTGTAAATCAAAACAGTGAATATATTCATGCTATATTATCAAAATAAGGTCACCATGCTAAATAACTTAGTCTTGTATCAAAGACTTCATCCATGCATACATATAAATGCATTTATTTACAATAAGGTTGTGCATTACTGTAGGTATCATGAACTATGAACAATATATTTTATAGAATTTATTAATCTTGCTTAATGGTGATTTATAAAAACACAATTGCCTATTATCAGTTCATGTTAGGTTATAATGCATTAGGTGGTGGCGCCACCTAGCTTTCTGATATTGCTTAGTATACAACCGCACATCCACATATCAGACCGCTCATCCGGGTATTGTGAGCCATCGCTCCTGCTTCTCGGATCATTGTGCGATCTCTAAAAGTAAGCTAATAAAATAATTGTAACTCAAATCTTGTTTGTTAATTTATTTATTTATTTGGTAAGTAGTCTTGTAATAAGATGCATAATGAAGAGTCAGACAGTCCTTAATAACAAAATAAACACCAACAGAACTACGGAACAAACCGGAGGTGGATTTCAGCTGTTCAGCGATTTATTTTTTTCTTGCATAAATAATTACATTATTCCAATGCAAATCAATATTTTATGTTCAGTTGTTTAGTAGCCATGTAATAAGCTGAATAATGTAGTCAGCTGGTTGTTATCGCAAAATAAACCACTTCAGTCTGATACAAGACCACTCCGCTTCGCCACGGTGTCCTGACGGGGTTTATTTTGTGATAAACAACTGGCTGACTGTGCATTATCCCTTCCTTAACATATACTTCTAATTTTTAAACAAACATTAGCGTATAGCATAAATTAACGTTAACCAAGGTTAACAAGTGTTGAATTTTTCATTGTTAGTTCATGCTGACTAATGTAGCTAACCAAGTTAAAAATTAAAATACAAATTATAAATGGATTGACAGCATAATTATCTTATTACAAGCTAATTTAATAATTCCAAAATAGTATTATATGATGTTACAAAATATGATAAATTTGCTTGTTTCAAAATTATGATAACTTTGCATGTTAGTGATAATCCTATAATATCAGGGAAAATAAAAGATAAAAATCCTTCAGGGGATATTAATACTGACATAATTTAACAGCCTAACTATGTCATCCTTGGGTCAACACGATATTTAATTTATTTTATAGACTTCTGGACATTGTTAAACTTGTTTAAATGTAAAAACAAAAAGTTGCAAAAGTTGTGCAGTATTTTTAGTTTACATTATTATTATTATTATTATTTATTTATTTATTTATTTATTTATTTATTTATTTAATTAATTATTATTATTATTATTATTATTATTATTATTATTATAGTAATACCTGGCTCAGGAAGGGCACTCATATAACAAGAGTATTCATTCGTATAAAATAAGATTTAAATAGAATTCCAGTCTTTACAGGTGATGTTTGTTTGACACAGATGGAGCAGCTGCTCTGATTCAAAGTTCTGCGCCGGATTGCTTCGGGATGAGTGACCGCCTCCAGCGAGCCCTGACTCCGCCTTCCGCAGGGCTGCGTGTCGCTGAGCGGAGAGAGCAGCAGGCAGTGTGAGGGAGAGAGCCAGAGTTCCTGACGCGGCCACCGGCACCTCACTGAAACACACCGACCATGGACCTATTCGAGTTTGACTTCTTCAGAGACTGGGAGCTGGAGCAACAATGGTACGTCTCAGTGTTTACTGTTTGATTTGCGTTCAGTTTAATGAATGAATTGTCTTTGTCATGCGCTCCGCTGTTTCAAACGCCGATCTGACGTGGTCACATTCCGAAATACGAGTGAAGTCCGTTATGACGCATGATAGCGGCCGTGTTTCCAAACCTTCACAGCATTTTTGGGCATCGTAGACGCGTTCCGAACGCGTGTTCACAACGCGCCCGTGATGCTCTGAAATGCTGTCTAGGTAGGCAGCTCACTGGGTTTTATAGTGCTGACTTTGTTCTGTCTCCAGTGATGCCCCAATTGCTCTTGTGCTTATTAAGATGCATTTATAATTAGGACACGCTTTAATTACAGAAGCTCTGTATTGATGGATTGGGTATTGTTGTGATGTATTTAATTGTTCTGTGTGAAACAACATAAAAGAAACAAAGAGCAATACATGCCAACACTTCTTGCTCATTAGACTACTTTAAATAAAAAATAAATAAAAAATAAAAAAATAAATTAAAAATATATTATTGTTATAGATTCTTATTAGATTATTAGACTGAATTATTGATTAGATTATTATAAGGCAAAAGTCATGTATCAGTCAAATGGTCACTTTACATTATTGCTCATGTTACAGTGTGATTTACATTGCAAATAATGAGTAATATAAATGTAATTACTATGTAACTAATTTGTAATGCAATTTACTACACTTTCTTAGTGTTATTGTTACTGTAATTAATTATGCTTGAATGGACATAGTTATGATTTGTGTTAACAGTCGAATTGGAAATTATGCATAATGCCTTTATTGCTTCTTTATAAAAATTCACAGAAATATTAAACATGCATATTTTTTAAGCCGTAGTAAGAACGTTTTTGCCCTATGAAGATGTCATTTGCAATACTACCTGTAATGTGGTGGGTTGGATTATTTTGTTAATATCAACAACTTTATCATACAAACAGAAATATTGCTGATTAGTTTGGTGGATTTTATTATTATTAATAATGTGGGCTGTCAGCTATAGCGTTCCCTGCTGGTCAGGACTAGATATCTTATTTATGGGTTTGTGTACTTTAAGACATGATTTGTCATTATAATAATAGCTGAACATAATTATCTGCCCAAAATCTTTGCAGAATTTTAAACACACTCTATATCTCCACCATGTGGCTGAGTAAAGTATGGAGTGCAGATATGAATCCATACAAAGCAACATACAGTAGCAGGGAAATACACAATAAAACCCTGTCATTTATTTGATCCTTGATCACTTGGTCTATATTGACAAATCGGCATCTACATACATTATATTGGTGACTTAATACAGGCTAGATGTCTGGTTAGTTGTTTCTTGTTGGGTAAAAAATGTATTTTTTCTTTGTTGCCACATGTTTTCAATACCTTCCTCCTGTTTTATCCTCTTGCTATCGGTCCTGCACATAAAGTGAAATCATAGAGCTGGTACCAACAGCATTGTAATTTGTGGAAAATGGTTTTGAGCACCCACATATTCTTTTTACCTTTGACTACCTCGTTTGTTATCTTGTTAGGAGGACAAATGATTTTGCCACAGATTTCTTTAAAGGAGAATGATCCTGTGTTTTCCCTTTTGGAATCTGTCAGTTCTCTTCTTTTATTTCAAAAAATAAAGACACTGCCACAATTTCCTGCTGCATTTTTTCCTGCGAGAATATAAATGAGAATATAAGTCATCTGATCCCCACTCAAATGCTGTAGCTGTCAGTACTTTCATCTTGGCAGTCGCTGTGTAAAATATGGATCATTTTTTGTATTCCCTCAAGTGATGGCATGCTGACATGTTGGCATACACTGTCTATTGTCTCATAAGTGAGGAGTCTTCGTAGTCAATACAACATTTTGCTCTTTATTTTGTATGTAGTCACTACAAAAATAGATTACAAAAAAACCCAAAAAAACTTAAGGTTAAAGGTTATCTTTTTGCTCCGTGCTGATATTAAAAAATATTCTCTCCCAGGAGCAGCTACGGGCTAGTTGCTTATTACTTCTGCAGTGGTGGCAAATTTGTCTGTTGTTGCCACATTCATAACACTGAGCTACCCATTAAGTCTGTGAATATTTATGAGGGTATTTAAAAAGCCATTTTTATGTGATAAGTTTGCATGGTTTTGGTTTTTAAAGGCAGTGCTTCACCTTTAGTGTCTGCAAGAGTTTACATAGACTATCAACCAACCAAAAGGGTATTAAAAATGTAGATTTGGTGAATCTTGGATGGATGAACGTTCCTTGCTTTCCAGAGATATTACTGCATATCAATGATTCAAAAGCTTGTTTGTGAAGCTGCTCAGTTATCCAGGTCATAGTAAATGTTCTTGTAGATTATTCTGATGAACTGGACGTACTGTATGTCTCTAGCTCAAGATGTTTCACCAGTCAAGTACACAAATGATGAAGGCACTTGATCAGAATAATTTACAAGAAGACTTAGTATTTAATGCTTGCTGCCTTATCTGATGGCCCAGGGCTGTACTTCAACGATATTGATTTGAATCTGATCTCTTGTGTGTTGGTTTGACTAGAACATGGGTTGGATATAATCAAGTCAGTTTAGGTGGTGCAAAATTCACTGAGGTGCAAAATGAGTTCAGTGGAGAACAGCACATTATTTGTAGACAAAGGTTAACTGTGGATATTAGGACATGCTTTTTGTGCTGGCTCAGCCTTGACATGAATGGCACAATTATGTTGGCCCTTCACTTTTACAGAGTCAAATGGCTTTGAAGTGTGTTTTTTCAACTAATTTTGTGACAATAATTGCTCCTCTCTCTGTGCTGTTTTTTTTTCTTCTTCTTCTTTTAGCAAAACATTTAGTGATATGAGAGAATTATTTGTCATAACCAATGAATTTGGATTAGGGAACCAGAGCTATGGTTAATTAGTCTTAAATGCCTATATTTTATAGGTTTGCATGTTTAGTGGTAATAGAAGACTTTGTAATTAGGTGCAGCCATTTATTGTGACTTTCTTTTCATTTGATGGTTCTTTATGGCTGCCCTGAGAATAATACCAGGAGGGATTATTCAATGAGTCAGTTGCTCCTTTTTTCTCTGTTGCTCTGCCTTTCTCAGTTTGGATTCCTGTCCCAATAAGTCATTTTTATATCCCGGAGTTAAAATGTGCAAAGCCTCGTACTATTGCTGAATTAGATGTTAACACAATTTTAGACTGTGAGGATTTGTTTTGTATGTGGGGACACTGACAAGGCTTTTGCTTTGTGAATTGGTATTCGGAAAACCCTGAAGCTATTTTGGTGGATGATTTTATCAACGGTTTTCTCAGGCCACAGTAGGGCTGTCATGATTATAAAATTTGGCTGACAATTAATTGCCAAACAAATAATTGTGATTATGACGATTAATTGTCTGTTTTAGGGCTGTGACGATTAATTGTCATATAAATTGTCATATTTTTTAAGGAGTGCTTTTTTCTGCATGTGGGCATCAAACATCTTAAGAAGTCATTTTTACATATTTAACTTCAAATATATAAATCAAATAGTCAAATTGTGATAAACTATGATTTCCTTTTAAGGCTTTAAAAATGAATAACTGACATGAAAAATGTAATAAATATCAAAATATTTCTAAATAATTAAAATATGTCTCTCTTTTTGGTCAACTTTAGTTTTGGTCAATTTTACATTTACACTTGTTTTTTTAACTCGTATATTTTATATGTTTTTAAATATATTTTTAAAATATATTTTATTATATTATATTTTTATTATATTATGCAATTGTCAAATATGTCTAAGCGTGTAAGTGTGTGTCTCTTCCTCTTTGTCACTGCGTGTCATTAACACAGCGTGCATGTTTAAATCAGTTTATTTAGAGGTTACCACATGAAGAACATTTTTTAAAGTGTAGTTGGATCATAGAATTTACAAAAATCATTCTAATTTAATAGTGTTTTGAAATAGGTGTTTGAAACACAAAACTGCTAGAGGAAACAGACGTTTGTGTAATTGGACTTTTGAATCAAAACCTTATAGTTACTGAGATATAGCCCTTGTAACAAACGCAAAATTCATACCACCTTAATGAAGCATTTATTTAGTTAAGTTCAGTCATTCTGAAACTGGAGACACGATGTTGTGAGGGTGTTGTAAACTAAACGTTCTGTTATGCTGTGAAACAACACTTTTTTCAGTTTACTGTGGTGTGCGTTGTATCCACTCTGTGGCACATTTTGTGCTGTTTCTCTGTACTCGCTCCCATGCTGTTTAGTTACAGGGATTGAACATTCTCCATCGAGGCACAGATCTACCACATTTCCTAGCTACCCCTGCCTCCCTGCCTCCACCTTGACCGCAGCTGGGGACGATATATCACACAGCTTACTCGTGGAGCTGCGATGGGTGCCAATCTCATTTGTGCCTGGCTTGAAAAGGCAGCCAAGCCAGGCTGTGCCCACCGCATCTCTGCGGCCGCCACACAATTGAGAAGGCGCAGCAGTTGGCATGCTGTTTTTGAGAGGAGGTTGCCAAGCGCAGTGCCTGCGGCCTCATTTTGCCACCTGCAAAAAGAAAGCCAAATGCTGTGGCATGTTAAAGCGGCAAGGTTGGCACGACAGTCAGGTTATGCGGAGGGACAAAAGGTAATGGCCTGCCACCCTTCTGCCCCCGGGTTTTGCACGCAATTAACAAGTTTCACTGGTGGGACGGCAGTCGCCGGAACTGTGAATTTGTGTTCCAAGGCTAAGGATCTCTGGACACAAATATGACTTTAAACAGAATACAAGTTGTCCTTCCAATGAAGCAGCCAAAGTGTGTAATTTTTTAAGGTTAAAATACCAAGTTTAATATGCAGAGACAACTATGCAGCACGTAAGACATTTGTAGGTTGATTTCCTTGAAAAGTGTAAACAGTATAGCGCTATCAAAACTCTGTTTGTGAGTATCCCGACCAGCCAGACACAACAACATTAGTTCAACCAATGGTGTGAGTTTGGGGCAGGACTATGTGTTTCCCTGAACAATGGACGAGGGAAGTGTTTGGGATTCCTAAGGTATTCTGGTTGGTTGCTAGGGCGTTGCTAGGGTGTTCTAGGTGATTGCTAGTTGGTTGTTTACTGGCCCAAGTCAAAGGAGCCCACCAAATGTCTTAGGAATGCAGAGCTTGCGCTCTTTTGAAGACCAGTCTTGCCAAGCTACCTTAGAAGAACCTCGCGAATCGCAAGATTACAGCGGGAAACTCTTAAGGGAAAACACAACAAATGTCCTTCGTCTGCCAACGTAGTGCCGCCATGACTTCTGGGACTTCAAATGGGTTCTTGTCCACAAGTCACCATCTGATGCATCCTTGATATTTGTCCTGATCAAGAACACATCTAGGTAGTTTTATGCATTCTCTGTACTTGCAATTTTGAGTATTGGAATTGAAATTTGGCAGTGGATGATGACGTTGAAGGAGTCCACGAGAACGTAAGAACACATAAGAATGCACATTCAGAAACAGCCTATGTTTTTTTTCATACCTGGATATGGCTCATGCCCTTCCTTCAGTGTAAGTCTGAGAGATTTTTCACCCATTTTATGGTCCACCAGGCTTAAATTGTTAGTCTGGTTGCGTCGAAAAGTCATAGCACACCTCTCCTCAACAAGCCACATTATTTGAGTTATCGTTAATGTTGAATGCACAAATAGTGCAAGACGAATTACGCACCAAATTTTAATAACAGTAGTGATGTTTTTCTTAGCAAACACCTCTAATAATATTATTGCCCATTTGTCACAATCCAACGAAATCCCAACCTACAATTTTTCAGTCTACAGTATATTATTGCAGTTACATGCATTGTGAATGCCATTTGAAGTTGTTTTTAAGCACTATTAAACAACATTCTAGTACTGATATCTAGGTGGAGATCAGATCATTGTTAATCGTATTTGCAGTTGCACACTTAAAATTCTCTCAATATGGTTTGCAAAATGTTAATATCAGAAATCCCATTTTTAACTCATCTGATTTGATTGAGACCTAAATGAAACGCACACCCAGCCTTATACAGTGCTAATTTACCTAAAGTTGGCACACTCTTGATTTATAGTGGTGGCTATGTACCACAGGGCATTAAATGCCAATTGTTCTAGCACAGAATAGTTCAAGTGACACAAGGGCCTATGTTGAAAGGCTGTCTGTGGGGAAATCATCAACTGCAGGCCTGTTAGGGTCTCTAGATGGCTGTCCAGTGCTAAAGAAGTTATTAACTGAGCACTAATTACAATAGACCCAATAAGGGCAGCGGTAATGGCTGTGTGAATTCAAATGCTTTAAATATCTGCTTCAATTAGCCTTGACCATTTTGTTTAGACAGAAGCAACATGCGTGTCAAGATTGTTTTGACTCAAACATCAGTGATGCAGAAAAATACAGATTTTTATTTTTTTATTTTTTTGGCCATTGCTATTGATGAACAACTTACTTAAATAAATAAAGAAATATAAAGTTAAATTGCACCAGTTTAATTATTATGTTAAGCACATTTAGGATGCCTTTAAAGGAGTTTTTAATAGTTTAAAAACAAGTTTAAAGTTTAAAACAAAGATGTCATAAAGGCAATATTTTTTACAAGTTGTAGTGAAGGACTTTATATCATGTATATAGTAATATAGTAATTTGGTAGTAAACATAAATATGCTACTACAGTAAAGGTATTTTTTTATTAGTTTTCCTTATTAAGTCTTACATGGTAAGACTTTGAAGGACTGAGGAGAATAGTTTTATCAATAAAATGTTATGGCTTTGCTTCCAGTATTAAAGAAGACATCAGAAATGGAGGCATTTATCAAATGAACACCAAATGAATCAAGAAAACAGATACAATAGACAGTAACAGTAGATGCATAACGAATGTCTCTAGATTTCTGTTGGTCAACAGACTTCTGCTGCTGCCTAATTGTCTGCATTACGTCCGGAGATCTTCAGGTTAATCAAGCTTCATGCTTCAAGCTTCCAGCTTACCTTTATGCCACAAAGCAATTTACTCCACTACCTCAAAGGTCACTGCTTCCATTGAAAGCACTCTATGACAAATATGATGATTCAATACAGGCACGCCGGCATCTGTAGAGCACTTTTTTTCAATCTCATTTCTTTCCGAAAGATGAATCAGTTTGTCTTTTAGACTGACCTTTTGCTTTGACTTGATGTAAGTCAAAGGAAATTGCAAATTCTTTTTAGAGCCCTCATATTAACGGCGGCCTTGATTGAGCAATATTTGGATGTTCCCTCTTCCAGAAAGTGAGATGCACACTCTGTGCTTTTGCCCATTTTCTGAGCTGAAGATATTTGGGAGGTAACAAAGCTTAATTTTGAAAATCAACTGCTGTAGCTCACAGCACATCAGATGTGGTGCAGCATACACGACTGTCGGACCAGGATTCACTGTAAACACATTTAAATGCTGAATTTTGAAGAACTCTATGAACTCATGACTTTCTAGTTGTCTATTCTTTGAGCTTTGTTCTGGGTTGAGCATTTTTACCAAGGGCTGGCGATATAGAAATTTTTAGTAGTCTCAGTGCGTGGTTTCTCCAATGTTTTTTTTCTGTGTAACATGCGCTAGAAGAATGTCTTTGACCGTTGTGCCACATCGTGCTTTTTTTTCAGCATCTCGCGCTGGAGGAACATATTTTTAGACGTGTCAAGAGGGTTAAAAGCCCATGTTCAGACACTTGTATTCTGGTATATTCTTTGCACTGTGTCTAACTTTTTTTAGCGCAATAACACATTAGAAATGAATGGCCCCTAAGACGTGAAGATGTGTATATATATATATATATATATATATATATATATTAATACTGTATATATATAAATCAAGCAAAACTGTTGCTGAAATTGAAGCCCAATGATCACCATGCATTTTCATTGTATGGAAAAGAGCAGCTTTGACATTTTGACAACTCATTTTGGGCACTACAGCAAAATAAAAAATTAAAAAAAGCCAACAAGTTTCGAGCAACATGGATAGATGATGGCAAAATTTTCAGGGTAACACTATAAAATAAGGTACTATATGTTAACATTAGTTAATGACACCTAATGCATCAACTAATGCAATGTAATGGTAAAATTTCTTCTAACAATGTTAATTTATAAATTTTGTTGAATATAGTCATCAACTAATTTTGATGTTTATAACTTTTTATGTTAAAATAATGTTAAAATGCATTGCTATATATTGAATTTAGCTTTAAACGATACTTTAAAATTATTGTTCAATTGTTCATAGTTCATATTAACTGTAATAGTCATAATGCAATGTAAACGTACAGAACCTCATTGTAAAGTGATACTATTTTCAGTTTTAAGCAATTGTCCTCTGAAAGGTGCATGTGAATGGGTGATTTCTACTACAGAGTTTTAGACAAATAAACACTTTTTTATTAATAATTGTGCAACTGTTATCAGAGATACAAATAATGCATTTGTTGGAAGTTGCATTCAAAGTCCATTTGACTTTACAATTGGAAGGGGTACATGCTGTCTTCTATAAGGGAGAGAGAAAGAGAAAAAAGCCAATTCCTGTGTTAATATGTGTTTATGTCAAGATTTAATTGTGTGTTTATGATGTTTGTCGAAAGAATTCTGGTTGGACAAACAGCGGCCATTTTCTGGCTTCAGCACGGAAAAATGGAACCTTGTTTATATGGAGACAAACAGTCATAGGGAGCCACAAAGCTGCTAAAGAGCAAACATGCCTGCCAACAATCACAACTAAACGGCACTCTGTCAGTCACATTCAATCAACTGTCCACCTATTTTTACAGCACATGCTAATTTGTCCCATTAAACGTGGCTCATTCACATTTTGTGCTAAAAGTGACCAATAAAATGACTAACAGTGTTGTCATTCGAGCTGCTCCAGTGCTCTGAAAGTCCCTCGGCTTTTATTGTTTGATAAAGATCCGAAAGGAACATGCATCTTTATCAGTGAGAGAAAAGCAGCGATAAGAAAATTAATTGAAGCCAAAATGCTTTAAATGGAAGACTATCTCCCTGTGAGAAACTCGAAGAGCTGGTAAGGGCCATGTGTAACAAAAGGGGCACCAGTGTAATGTGACGAATCCTATCTAAGAGAAGAAGTTTTGAAATAATGCTACCAGTCTAAAGCTTGGATGAACATGACTAAATTTATGTTTCTCTTGACCTTTTTGGTCTAAAGGCTTATGCTTTGAAAATAGTTTTGTAGACAAATAGCCTTGTGCCTGCTTCTGAATTTCTTTACAAAACGTACATTTTAATTAAAAAGTGAATTAAAATGGGTGAGGCAGTCCGGATAATGAAGAAAATATACCAGCCTATACATGGTCAGCATACATGGGAACTCCTTCAGTACTGTTTAAAAAGGTCTCTTTTTGATGTCTTTGATTGTTTTTATTGTAATAGCCAAATATCTTATATTAATTGGGGGGGGGGGGGGTTATAGATATAGATATAGATAGATACAGTTATAGATAGAAACAACCCAATAAATCCATTCAGGATCATCTGTTCTTTTTTCATTTATTACTTTTCATTCAGTCATAACCAAACAAATAATGTGCCACTTCTTCAAAGTGCTTTATAGTGTATTGGTTGTACTTTAATGATTGCCTCTGTTTGTTTTCTCTCTTATAAATGTATTTTTCATCACACTTCTCTGTGAATGTGACAAAACTATTTAGTCAGTTTAGATTATGTCTTACGCAGGAGACATTAATAGGACGGTTTATTATTCCTTCAAGAGCTTCAAACATAATGTTTCTCTATGTCTGTGTGATGGCATTGAGTGCCAGGTGTTTTCACACTCAGGTACGAGAATGTGTCAGATGCTGCCGAAGTATCGTAATGCATATTCATGCATAAATAAACTGCAATGAACTGGTTTGACGCACTGACACCTTAATTGTTGCGCTGAGCTGAGTTATTGTCGACTTTTCCATAATAACGACGATAATAGCAGTGTTTTCATCACAACTCGGAAACCTTCACTGACACAAATCATTCAATAAAAAATAAAATAAAATAAAAAAATCTGAATTTCTCATTTCTCAGAGAGTTTCTTAAGGAATGTGTTTGCTGTGACTCTTGCCAAGGTGCGACAGACAGTTTTTACGTGAATTGGCACCCTCTTGGTTTCATCTATCACGTCTGTCTTCAACCTTGCTTTAATCAAGCCATTTTTCTTTTGGATTTTTTCTCTTGAGTAAAAGTGTGGAAAAGTTGTTTTACTGTTGGAGTTAGGTTATCATCTGCTAGAAAGTTGTCTATTGAGTGTGCCTCAAAATGTAGCCTAACAACTGGCCAGAATTTTACTACTGGTTAATAGGGCTGGGTGATACAGCTAAAAAATGTATCACGGTATAACGTTTCATATCATTCAGGATCGATAATTAGTGATACATTTTAATAACCTTTTTAAAACAAAGACCAGTAGAAAAAAGGTTTGAATTTAACCACTGTATTTTTAATTTACCCACTCTATTAAGGCAAACAAAAACAGTCAAAAACGAAAATAATTTAAACAAATATCTTCTTTCTTATATCTTATATGAAGATTAAATAAATAAGTGTTATATCATTGTATCGTTTGGAGGATTTCTCATAAGGCATTGTTGCCGAGTACCTCTCCATCGTGGACTGCTTGTGGGTTGTTTGTTGAGGTGAGGTAGATGTAGGTCGTTGTGGACGACAAGCTGCACATTCCAAAGGGTGGAAGCGGTTAAGGTGATGAAATAAGTTGCTTGTGTTTCCGTACTTGGCCGGGATGTTTTCTTTTTTTTTTTTTTGCAAAGCTTACACACAACGGTGTTCTGATGTTGGTCAGACATAAAGAAACCAAAAAACTGCCACACTGGAGAGCTGACATGTCCTTTTCATTCACAATCTCCTCATCACCGGCAGGCACGGCACTCATTTTCGCATGTGTTTGTGTGTTCTGATGTCACATGGCGATGGCGCAACCGAACCCTACAGCAATGCAACTTGTTATTGGCTGTTTGCTTGTCACTCGTTGCACGCTCCTTTATCAAGCCATATGATAGGCTGTTTATGATCCAGGGACGGCGCACGCTTGAGGGTTGTTCATGCAACCAAACTTCATGTCTATTTACATTTTAATGCATTTAAGTGAAACTATCGAGCATTATATCGAACATTTTTTATATCGTTATCGATAAAGGTGTACCGTCGAAAAAATACCGATACCGTTTTATCGCCCAGCCCTACTGGTTAATATGAATTTGTATGTTGGTTTTGCACCACTGGGAGATTAAAGTAAAGAAACAGTAAAAAAAAAAAAAAAAAAAAAAAAGACAAACTGATTTGATTTATTAACTAGATTTTTACATTTTATAAATAAAATGTGGGCAGTGCTTACCCATGCTAGTCACAGACAAAATTCTAGAGTGTTGTGGTTTCCAGGGTGTTAGGGTTGCTAATCTGAGTTGTATTTAGCAATGACTGAAGTAAAGAAACAGTAAAATAAAAATAAAAAATAATTTATCTACTAGATTTTTACATTATCTGAAGACAATGTGAGCAGTTCTTGCTAGGGCTGTTATGTTGGCAGTTTTTTACCACAATGGTGGTTAAGGGCAAATCACCGCCTCTGAGCGGTGTTATATGGTAGTTGGACGGCGGGGGAGGGGTGCAAGCAAATTATGCGTAAATTACGAGTTTATTGCAGTTCAAACTTTTAAAAGTGCGTCATTGAACATGAAATAAAAATGAAACCATTTGTAAAATATCGCAAAATAACCTAAATAACATAAATATAAAGCTTTTTGCATTGGTTTAACATTTCTGTCTGTTATTGCACTATATATTGGACATGTCAATGCTAAAAAATATTCCAGGTGTCAGATTCTTTTAATATACAATACTCAACACAACTAAATATCACTAAATAGCTGGACAGTAATTAAATAGTTCAGTCCTACCTTTGCTGAATGCAAAGCTATTGAAAGCAATTTTCGGCAGGAAAAAAACTAATTGTCTGGTTTTTGGGAGGATCTCTTGAGTTAAGATGTTACCTGCTGCACTGAAAACAAGTCCAGAATGCTGTGTTAATCTCGTCAATGGAATTACAGACATTTGATATGTCAGTACTTAGCCTACTGTTTGATTCTGTTAACAAAAACGGGATCATGAGGATAATTAAACAATTTTAATTCAAACATTGTTGACGAAAATATGACGAGAAATAAACAACACTGCATGATGTTACCATCACACTGACAATGTTTTAGAAGAAGAAAAACCATGATGAATAAAACTTTGTTCATTCAAATGATCCAGTCTTAAATTTTAAGCTGCGTGTCGTGAGATGGCTGGTTTGAGTATTTCTGTAACTGCTGATCTCCTGGGATTTTCACACACTCTAGAATTTACTCAGAATGGTGCCAAAAACAAAAAAACATCCATTGAGCGGAGATCTGCGGACAGAAACACCTTGTTGATTAGAGTGGTCAACAGAGAATTGCCAGACTGGTTCGAACTGACAACATCTACAGTAACTCAGATAACCGCTTTGTACAATTGTGGTGAGAAGAATATCATCTCAGAATGCTATTCTGAGATGCGGGTTGGTGCTGTTTTGGCGGCACGAGGGGGACCTACACAATATTAGGCAGGTGGTTTTAATGTTGTGGCTGATCAGTGTATACAACCTTATTGTAAAGTGTCGCCATTAAATCTTATTTTCAATGTTTAGATAATTCCCCTTGTCTTTTTTGTAACTTTGTACCCTGTGGGCTTTCCCTCCTATTGCCTGAAAAATAAAACCTTTTAGTTACAGAAGCACTGCAGATCATGCTAAAATGCCGTAAACCAGCAGACACAGGAAGCCAAGGCATCTGAAGTCAACAGAGGAATAATCTAGATGGCAGAGGAAAACGTCATCAATTCAGCGCTGACGGCAATAGGGCCTGGCTCCCCTGATTTATGACTCGTTGCTGTTTTTCCCAGCGTGCTGTTCCTCCTCCACCGTGGCACTGAGTTATTACCCAAAGTGTGAGCAACATACCTGTTAGAGATCAATTCGCCACTTTCTCCATTCGCGGGGACCTGCTTGTCGTCCAAGAAGCTTGATGTTTTGCAGCTTTACCCGCATTGATATTTCGCTATTGATTTTTCCTCTGTTCATTTCTTGCCTCCTTCAGTCCCTGGACTGATAGGCCAGTTGTGTTTAGCTGCTTTTATTGTGATGTGACAAAGATGGATGTGACATTGTCCTCTGTGGGCTGCCAGGTAGTAGTAGTGTTAATGAAGCCATTCGAACAATCCGGCAGAAAAGAGGGTGATGCAAAATTACCATTATTCTGCCACTGTTAAATCGTAATCTGCCAACTCCTCTCTCTCCCTCTCTCTCTCTCACTCTCTCTCTCTCTCTCTTTCTCTTTCGTTCTTTCTCTCTGGCCCTGTTTACACCTGGTGACTTCTGTGGAACACAAAAGATGTCGTCAGGCAGTGGTTAGTGGCTTGCAGCTTCAGTCACCATTCACTTTCATCGCATAAAAAAAATGCAATAAAAGTGAATGGTGACTGAGGCTAACAATCAGCGTCTCATCTCAGAAAGGGGTCTGGAACTAAATTTATGATTAAACTATATATATATATATATCATCACCGATCCTCCACCTGGTTGTCTAATGGTTAGACGGAGACCTGGAGAGGCCTTCAAGCTGCAGTGTCTCGCACCCACTGTGAAATTTGGTGGAGCATTGGTAATGATCTTGGGATGATTCAGCAAGGCTGGAATCGGGCAGATTCGTCTTTGTGAAGGACGCATGAATCAAGCCACATTCAAGGTTAGAAAGTTTCCTGGAAGAAAACTTGCTTCCTTCTGCTCTGACAATGTTCCCCAACTCTGAGGATTGGTTTTTCCAGCAGGACAATGCTCCACGCCACACAGCCAGGTCAATCAAGGTGTGGATGGAGGACCACCGGATCAAGACCCTGTCATGTCCAGCCCAATCTCCAGACCTGAACCCCATTGAAAACCTCTGGAATGTGATCAAGAGGAAGATGGATGGCCACAATCCATCAAACAAAGCCAAGCTGCTTGAATTTTTGCGCCAGGAGTGGCATAAAGTCACCAACTGCAATGTGAAAGAGAGCATGCCAAGACGCATGAAAGCTGTGATTGAAAATCAGGGTTATTCCACCAAATATTGATTTCTGCACTCTTCCTATGTTAAAAAACTAGTACTGTATTGTTTAAAAAAACTTGTTTTCTTTGCATTATTCAAGGTCTGACCATTTGTCAATTTCTGCAAATAAATGCTCTATATGACAATATTTTTATTTGGAATTTGGGAGAAATATTGTCAGTACTTTATAGAATAAAACAAAAATGTTCATTTTACTCAAACACATACCTATAAATAGTAAATCCTGAGGAACTGATCATTTTGCAGTGGTCTCTTAATTTGTGCAGTGGTCCAGAGCTGAGATATATATAATTATTGTACCGTATATATAATCAAATGATGTAATTTTAATATACACTTTTAAATGTACTGCTAACCACCATTGCGGCAGAGGTGGTAAAGCTAAAGGCCATATGATGCAATCAAATGTGATCGATTACGCAGAGAATGATTGTTTTTCACCATAATTTTAACAAAAGTTTACCGTAAAAGTATTGTCTTGTTAAACATATAAATTACCTATATAACTATACCTTACCTTTATAACTATAAAGTAAATAATATTTTTACTTCTAAAAATCATTTTTTTAAATACATGTATTGTCTAAATAAAATATAATTTTTCAGTGTATATGGTAAGGTTACCAATTAACAGCTTTTTACATTACCATTTTTTTTATTCTTTTTCCCATAAAAATTCAGAAAGTTTTAGCATTGCATGCTGATGAAACGCAAAAATAATAATAATTTAAAAAAAAGAAAGCGTGAAAAAATTGGCACACAGTTTGTCAGATTTACAGTACTTTTCATCTAAATGTATTTTTATGATTTTTTAAAAAAAAAAAATTTATCCAATTACTTGTAGTCTAGGCATATAAAAGTTGTTTATTATGGTTTTTAGAATGGCATACTTGGTTTTACATAAAAATCTTGCTGTGTCTGCTATAAAGATAAAGATACATTTGCAGAGAATGACGAATGGCTTTACAGCAGAGGATATGCGAAAAGCCCTAAAATGGAGATCGTTTGAGCCTGTATTATACCTATTACTACCTATGAGCATTTACAATAAACTGAAGTTATCAAGATTATAATGAGAGTATGAACAAATTTATTTTGCACCTGTTGTGAATCCATCTAAAATTTTTAGTTTTTGCACACGAGTATGCAACTTGCACGCTATTATTAGTGAATGAGACCCATTGTCTTTTGTGGGCTATACTGTATAGTGGAAGTGTAATGAAGCCATTAGCGCAGTCTGAGGGAAAGGAGATTGTGGCGAAATTAGCATTATTCTGACACCATTAAATTGTAATCTGCCAACTTCTCTCTCTCTCTCTCCCTCTCTCTCTCTCTCTCATCATTCTCTCTATTTCCACGTCTTTCTCTCCTACACTCGCTCATCCACTTTGACTGTCCTGTAAAGCTTCATTAATTCATTTGTTATCAAAAGCAGTTAACCACAAAGAGAGCGCAGGGAGTGGGTGGTGGTGTAATAATGTATACTATAATCACCATCCACATCAACGAAAAAAAAAAGAACAAATGGCTAGCACGAAATTCATAAATCTCATTACCTCAAAATTCCATTTCTATAAAGATACAGAAGCTCATTTGGGGGCCACAAAATCAGAGAAAATAGTCACTTAAAACCACTTCGGTAACCTTGGATTCATCTGAAGTTTCAGAACTTTCTTCTCTGTGACGCCTACAGATTACGAACATTCTGGAAAGCCTACAGAACTCTGAGTTTTTTATTTCCTGATAGACTGTGATTTTAAGCTTGTTTAATTAAATGCAAACTGCCTCAGTAGTGCACATTGAAGAGTTGACAGGGGAACGTTTTTGTCAAGGGCTACATGGTGGAGACTAGGGATGTACAAAATGTTTTCAAAATAGACAACTCAGTTTGGCTGTCTGAAGGAATAGTCATCTAGGCAGTCTTAAATGGATAGTTCAGCCCAAAATGAAAATTCTGTCATAATTATTTACCATGTTGTTCCAAAGGCCGAATACATGTTTTTACAATTTAGTATAAAACTTGAGATGCTGAAAAAATAGTGAGACATAGATGCCAGTCTGCGTGTGTGTACAATACATAAACCAACAATTAAATGTAAATTGTATTATTAAGTTTATATATACAATTAAGAGATAGTTGTCTTTGGATAGTAAATTGGGATAGGAAAAATGACACACTTCATCTTTAAAGCTGCACTACGTAACTTTGTGCTCTCTAGTGACATCCGTGGTTGAAATTTAAAATTGCAATCAATTTGCGGAAGAACACATTACGTCTGTCGTGTTTCGACACTGCTGCTCTGGCAGATGAATCACATGCTATTTTCATGTTGATATAATTATGTTATACAATAAATGTTTAAAAATTAAATATTACTTGCTTTGATGAAGATAAACAACACTCTTATTTACATATTTTGAATGAATGAATTGTACACTTGTTGACACTACACTCAAAGCGCTTTTACAGAGAGAACAGGGGACTCTCCTCAGTCACCACCAGTTACCAGTATATTATATGTTGTGATTATTTAAGTGATTTATCGACTATTAATGTTTGTATTGTATTGTATTATCAATTTAAGAGGTGAAACTTGTGATACTGCTGATTCGAGTTCAATGTAAGACTTCATTCTTTTTTCATTATTAATCTTGTCAACAAAATAAATGATGAAAATGTTTAACAAAAGGTTTTTTGATTTCGTCAACGATAACGAAGATGAGATGAAAAAGGCTCATCGAAGATTTTTAAATTACTTTATTAAAGCATACTGTTGTGAAAATATTATGATAAAAGTTATACAGCAAGATATAAACAGAAGAAGAAACATCTTGATAATCTGTAAATAGAAGAATATATTAGATATGGATTCATTTAATCCATTAATCCAGTGTGTTGGGCATTTCTCCACTTGAGCTGCGTGAGTTGAACTTGCTAACACTGGCAAAATTAACCGCTTTAAAATGGGGTAAATACCTCATTCAGATGCATCCTATGTATACATGAGATTCATCAATATAGCCACAACATTTATGGAACAACTTACATCTGCACAATGAAACGAATGAACATGTGAACTTGAATTAAAATATGCACTAGGCAGAATAATCGTTATTAGCGTTGCGTAACTTGCGATGTGAATACACTGTTTCCATAAGAACACGCTACATGCAATGTAATATCCTTTCATGGAAAATTAATAACTTAGGCTAACTTCTAAACAGTAGCTAATACTTCAGTCTATTCATTATTATTTCAGGAGCTCAGGTTTTTCACAACAAGAACAGCAGGCCTATGTACAGTTCTACTGTATGTTTGAGACATGTTTACATTAGAAAATGCTTTTTTCTAAATATTTGACTAAAGTTTGGTCTGTTATAGTTTGACACTTTTTTTGTCCGTTTTGCATGTTGTCATCGAGTAAAAGATATTATTTTCGTTGACTAAAATTTTATGTCATGTTTGTAAAACTGATTCAAATGAATGAATATAACATGACGAAATATTGACTGTTTTTAAAGGACATTTTTGTCAAAAGACTAAAACTGTGACTAAAACAAAAAAATGAAAAAATGAACACGGCAGTTATAAAACAAGTGAAACTGTAGGCCTATTAACATTAAAAACATCAAATGAGCAATAATGGGGATAAAATATACTTTATTAAACGAAAATAATATGTACAAGAAGTCAGTTTCAGAAATCATACAGTAACTTCCCCTGACATCGGATCATGATCGGTAAACACGAGTAATGTTCGATTCATAAAATCATTACCCCTACCAGACAACATACTGTATCCAATTCCAAGCATTATAGCAGGTAAACAACTTCGCCAAATGGATAACAGATAAACATCCATCCAGACTGCAACGATGCCATCATGAACTGCGTGATTGTGACTAACTAAACTGAACAGCGTCCTCAACTGGAAAACGTGACAGCCGACACTTCTTTCCTGTTTTTATGGACATCACGTCATGACACAAAGAGGAACGACATAAGCCAGCGATTTCACGTCAAATCCAACTTGACAGCTCAAAACACTAATTATTTTTATAGGCTTACTGAAATGAATCGGGGTAAGGTAGGACATTGTTTTGAACATTGATTGTTTATGTACTTAATCAATAATGGCAATTTGTTCATTTTTAACCAAAGAACCTTACATAGTGCAGCTTTAAAGCTAAACAATCTAGACAAACTCACAAGCTGACTTCACTAATTGACCCATCCCTAGGAGAGACTAAAATTGGGATGGAAACCAATTTGAGCTTGAAACTTTGGTTGAGATCTTTCTAACATCAATGCAACAGGCTAGAATGCGTCAAACTATCTAGTTTTGTCTCAGGGGATTTGAGGTTACTGTCATTGATGAGGTTACTGTCATTGATGAGGTCCTGCCCAGCAAATAACTGATGACCCCTCATCAAGCAAAGTTAATTTGGTACATGCAAATGCATTTGATTGGAAAAATAGTTAATTTTACTCAGAATTTTGGTTTAATAACCCTTTGTTGTAGAATCATTGCATAAAAATCCATGGAAAGAACAAAAGAGCTGAAATGAACAATGATATTGGCGGGAGAGGCTGAGTAAGAGGAAACAAACAACAACAGACACATGCTCTATAGGTGAAGAAATCTTTAGAGAAAGATTCCACAGGACAAAAAGGCAATGCATGTGTGTGTTGGTTCTCAATAGTATTGATTGGACCAAGCTAGGCTTATGCTGCCATTTAACACTGTACACTATCATTAAGGCCATATGGGACACAGTCGGCAGTTGTTGATTGATGCCCAAGAAACCAGATAACATGGAAGTCTATATGAAACTGCAAATGTCATTCTGTCCACTTGGACGGTATGATGGTAATTACCGTGCAATAGTAGAAAAGTGTCAACCGGTAGAGATTATGCTATACCGTGGCGTGTATACCGTTATATATCGGCAAAGCAACTAAAAAAATGTGACACCACACAGAAAACTCTATTCTACACTGCAAACTATGTCACAAACAAAAGCTTCCAGTGCAGACAACTTTGTTCATTACTATAGGGAAGCGATTAAGTTTTACTGCATTAATATAGAATTCAGATGATGCGTGCTCACAGGTGTGCATATATTGGCTACTTTTTGCAGTCTGATTTTAGCCATACCACCCACTCCTGCAATCCACCTTTGAGTATTGACATGTAATCGTAAGAACATATTAACCAAGACAACATTTGTTCGTGTGTACTGTCAGATTGATCAGCAATCATGTGATTTTGAAGGATTCTCAATAGTGCGTATACCAGAAAAGGCAGCAGTGCGCTACCTCATGTATGAGTTAAGTTAATTTATTGCAGTCATTCGTGATCACTCTGACATAAATCCAATCAAAACCGATTTATTCGGGTTAAACTGCTCAGTCAGATATGTAAGGCTGATACCGTAAAGATTCATAAGCATAATTCAAACTAGGCTACATTATTTGAATGTTTGCTGATATCAGGTAGCTTTATCAGCAGTCCAACAATGAAAAACTCAATTACAGTATTAAAGGGATAGTACACCCAAATCATGTAATCACCCTCATTTGTTTTCTACCCATATGACTTTCTGTTTTCTCTGGAACGCAAAAGGAGATGTTAGGCAAAATGACAGCCTCAGTCACCATTCACTTTCATTTTATGGAATAACATGCAATGAAAGTGAATAGTGATTGAGACTGCCTATTCACCTTATTCACGCTAGCGCCATCTTTGATTTTTAATGGGAATGACAACGAAGCTGTGAGGGATAGACTTACAGTCTCTTCAGTGGGCTTTACTGCAGTTCAAAGTGTTTTTAGATCGTTCTGTGGACAAAATATTAATAAAAATATCTCTCCAAGAACATTCCGTAAACAAAGAACTTCAGACAACATGAGTTGTGGAAAATCAAAAAATCAGCTTTATACCTTTTGTGCCATTGAAGTGATGGTAAGTCTATCCCTCACAGCCTCGTTGTCATTCTCATTAAAAATCAAAGATGGCACTAGCGTGAATAAAGTATATTAACTCCTTTTGTGTTCCACGGAGGAAAGAAAATCATACTGGTTTGGAATGACATGCCAGTGAATTTATAGTGACTTTTTATTTTTGGGTGAAGACAAAATCGTTTTGCAAAAGACATCTTATATTATTAAGACCCTGACATGATGATGTGGTACTGGGAGGATGTTGAAGTGTGCGTGGATGCATTTGGCTGCGTTGGGCCTGTCTGTCCCGTGTGAGGGCCTGTTTCCTGTGGCAGTCCTCCTGAATAAGTGTTCTGAATGGTATCTGAGCTTCGCAGGAATGCCAAGCCTCACCCGGCTCTGTGAGCTGGAGTCTGTGGCCCACACCACCAACTTTGGTGCATCCACAGTGGGTTGGAAATGGAGGGGTTGCAGATAGCACAGGCTCTGTGGATGGAGATAAGGGTACCCTGGCAGCCATGAGCAAGTACTGGGGTGGGGGTTGGGGGTTCCAATGGTAGTCTGGTATACTATGATACTATAGGGCCACATTTAATGCTGCCTTCAAGTCATTCTGGGAAGTTCCTACTTACAAGTTCAGAAGTCGTAATTGTGATTTTAATTTTGTTGCATGAATAAAATAGATGTCTTGGACAATTTCAATTTTTCTCAGTTAAATTTTCTTTTTTTTTTCACAAACTGGATACCTGAGTGCAATTGTCTGGCAAGTTTTGTCGCTATTCTTCATGAAAAGTTTCAAATGTGT
This sequence comes from Myxocyprinus asiaticus, assembly GCF_019703515.2. NCBI lineage: Eukaryota > Metazoa > Chordata > Actinopteri > Cypriniformes > Catostomidae > Myxocyprinus > Myxocyprinus asiaticus. Next base: position 37,297,360 of record NC_059370.1, on the reverse strand, counting down.
GCAACACCATTTTAAAATTGCAACTTTAATATTAAAAAGTGTGCAACAGTCTAGTTCTGGAAGTAAAAATTCCATTAATTTTCCACAGAGGAATTGATTTTTAACAATAACTTAGAAAACTTTAAAGACAGACTTCAGCTGAAGTCATCAGTCCACATTGTTTCAACATTTTTAAAAAGTCACATTATAGCAGAATTTGTGGTGAATAATTACACTACCCATGATCCTGCAGGGAAATATCCACCAATCAGAGAATCAGGGCAGAAAAAGCGTGGCAAACAAGCTCTGTAGTGTCCGCCCAGTTCCATGACACACTGTGAATGACACAATCGAGTTGGTCTCCCTACACTCTTAAACTACTTATATATTTCTATATATTGGAATATTTTGCAATAAACTTAAATATATTGTTTCTGTACTTATAATTAATAACTATACTTCTGTATTTTAAATCAGTTGTTTTATATTTTACATCAATTTTAAATTAATTGCATCATTTGCAATTCTTCATGAGATTGTAGTTCACTCCCTTCATGTAAGTACAGTCTTGTACCTTTGTATTTTCATCCGATTTATATATGTGTGTGTGTGTGTGTGTGTGTGTGTATCTATATATATATATATATATATATATATATATATATATATATATATATATACAGTATGTACAGGTATACAGGTGTATATATTGTGTTTTTTTTTATTTATTTTTTTTTTTACATGCATGTAAAATGGTTTTTGAATGGGCTTATAGTGTAATGTGAAGTCATGGATAAAGCATGGTGGTACTACTTTTGGCATCAGAGCTGTTTTGAAAGAGCCTGAAATTATAATTTTCTCCTATTTCCCAAACCACAGTGTTCTGTTTGTTTTCAATCGAAGCAGAAGGGTGAGACCCTTAGCTGGGGCCACCAAACCTCCAAATCAAGCCTCAAATCATTCAGCCATCTTCTTGTAGTAAGCAAAGAAATAAATACAAGCTTGGTTTGTTGTGATTTTTAGTCACAAGGCTTCCAGTGTAAGTGTTCCAAAATCAATCTTTGCATATTTCTTAGAAGGAGAGCAAAGTGTAAAATTGACCATATTTAGCATTTGCTAAATTATACTCGGCTACAATTTTTGTTATTAGTCTCTATTCATAAGTCCATAACGTTACAGTCCACTGCATTACATTTCAGATGATAATGTGCCTGCGAGCCTCTATGAAAATCTTCCAAACTTTCAATGCCAAAAGCCTTACAAACATTGGCAAGTCCAACAATTATTTCCCCCCTCAAAAATGCTGGTGGACTGATAGCATGTGCACTCGGACATTTGGAAATTGCATAAAGCCTGCCAATCAGATTCTAGCTTGCAGTTTGAAATAAGGTCTTGCCATTTTTATGTGCTTTATGCATCAGTTGTTCAGTCTGTTGGTGGTCCGTGGGATGAGACATGAGTAGATGCTTCAGAATAGCCACTGGCCACAGGCCAAGGGTGAAAGGTTAGCAGACATGGAATGCAAATACATTAGTAGCATTTAAAATACAAACACATTGGTTTTGCCCAATGAATATTTCACCTTTTTATTCAAATACACCCCTGAGTTACACATGCAAGTGACTCACTCATCGGAACAAAGCACCAACAGACGGCTGTGATAATGGTGAAGGCTCATAGCCAGATTGTTGTCTAGAGGCGCTTGCAGTAATTGTGCATTTTTTCTGTTCCTCCTTGCAGATGTTTGAGTGAGAGAGAAAGGTGCACCAGGTGTCTGTGAGAACAAAGGGGTGGGTTTTTGCCTTTTTATTATTTATTACACTAAAGAGGGGACATGGAATTATTAGACAATAAGAAAGAGGGATTGAGAGCACTCTAACTTAAATAGAACCTTATAAGTAACCAATCTGGAATGCTGTATATAGTCAGCAACTAAACAGAAGGCAAAATAATGTAGCTGCCTACTTTTTATATACTAATGCTGCTTAGGTATTTATTTATTTATTTATTATTTATTTTATAGGTCAGGATCTCAAGAGTGCAATCATCTGTCCTGTAACATAAATATAGGGGGTGGAGGAGTGTGTACATGAGGGAGGTAGTATATAAAAATCTGTATCAAAACATGGATACAAAATTCTCTTTATGTTGCCATTAAATGCTCTATACATTACTGCTATTGGCATCTAATGCACTTCAGCAGCTCACAGCCCTTTATCACAGCAAACAATTAGTCACAACTGCAGGCAGTTGGTGTGAGAGTGAGTGCTGGGAAATGGGTAGTAGTAGACTGAGACCCCCCCCGTCAAAAGAGCTTGGGAGGTCCGCCTCTCTTTGACACACTCTCGCTGTCAAGAAGCACACGAGAATCTGCCTCTTGTCACATCGCTTTATAAACAAAAATAAGGCTTTCATATAGAACAAATTGTACGAAAGGCGGCTGTACACAGAGACACCACATATACACAAACAAAGCCTTTATAAACAGCCATCTATCTCATTCCAATATAGAGAATGACAAGGCATATTGGCTGTTGCTCAGACAGGTTTTGTATGTATTGTTTTAATAGACTGCATCCCTCCTTTGTCATGAAATATTCCCCGCACGCAAGCGAATCACATTCCGTGCGACATATTGCCATGGCAAACCCTGCATCTTGAATTGACAGAGGCAGTAATTTTAGATGAATGTGGTTATAATGTCACTCATTAAATCCATTGTCATCAAACGCAAAGGCCCACATCTCAATAATAGTGTTTATATTGATACGTGAGTCTTTTATTTTATGATGTTAATGTGAGGAGGAATGTATCGGTGCCTATTAAATGATATAAAATGCGTTTTTGAAATAAAAAGACTGCAGAACGATGATTATTTATGCCATTTCCCTCCGCAGTAACTCCTATTATAATGATATCCTTGTTAATTACATGAACTGACTGTGGAATTTATTGTCCTGAGCAGAGAGGGGATTTTGTAGTCTGTGTGTATGATGCTTCTAAAATTAAAATGTATGCGCTCAGCCAATTTTCTGGAATAAGAGCACAGATATGAAACCATTCCTGAACATGGGTGTAGTTAAAACCTGGATTGAACAGCACATTTAATTCGAATGTCAGTGTGGCTCCCATGAAGAATCAATATGAGGGTTTATTTGCTGCTTTTAACAGCTGACATTGATGGGGAGATGCCTCTTGCATTGCTTCACTAAATACTTGTGGCTAACCAAGGGGTCAGGGTTTGCCTGGTTAGCTTCAGCAGTTAGCTCCTGTTGGTACATGCTGGAACTACACCATTTTTGTGGGTGAAAAGTCTTCTCTATTGACAGCTATTAAAAAAGAAAAAAGAGTGAATTCTGACGACAATAAAATGTTTTGGAAGCAACATATAAATTACAAATGTTTCATTATAGTACAGTAGATGTTTTAGTATTTATTAAAGTATGTTGGCTTGACAAAGCCAACATATTGTTATTCTTTAGACTTGATTTATGGTTTTTTCAAAATCTCTAAATCAAGACTATCTGACGATAACTCCTTGAACTTTCCCGTAGTGGACGTTCAAAATGGCAAACATTTCCATAGACTTACACTGACAGAATGTTCAAATGAGCTAAAAGTCTGAAATGGAATGTTTGTTAATTCTTTGAATTCTCTAAACTTTGTCCTCACAAACTTTACCTATGTAGTTTATTTAATTATTTTAATTTTGAGGGCTCTTAAACACATGACATTGAATGATATTTTTCCTTGTTTGCTGCCGTTAACTTCACTGCTCAGCATAGTCGCAAGTGTAGGGCTTGGGACTGTGCACGTTTTTGTGGTGCCTTCAGCCAGTCAGCATTGTCAACACGTTTTTTTTTGTTTTTTTTTCCTGTGGCTCCAGAGTATTAGTCATGTCGCATTTACGGCTCTGGTTATTGGCTAAAAAAATACATGTTTTTGGAACTTAGTGCCCACGAGCAAAGATGGCAGTCTGCAGGTTGCATACCTCTAGGGCTGTATGCGCCAGCAGAGCAACAACCATTGAGATGAATGGGAAGGCTAATGGACAGGGCTATGTTTCCCAAAAGCATCGTAAGCCTAAATAGATTATAGAAACCATTGCCAATGGTCTCTGTGATCAACTTAAGCTTGCGATGCTTTTGGGAAAAGCAGCCCAGTTCTCCAGGTATTATAGGTCTCCTTGCAACTAAGAAGCTTTTTATCTTTTTTGGTTGGTAACACTATCTAAAATACTTGATATGAGAAGGAACAAATTGAAAACGCCCTGGTTCCAAATTTGGACTTTAGTTTGCAGTTAAAAGTAAGTTATCAGCAGCATATGCATTGCTGACATTTCTTGAATGCCTTGACAACACAAAAGAGCTTAGCTTTGAATCAAATATTTACCCCCGACAATAGCGCAAGGGAGTCAACTTTGTCTTATATTCCGGCTCGTAAACATGAAAAGTTGTGCTCATTTGAAGTCTTTGTGGTTGGGCGTTTTTATAAGCCTGTATGAGACAATGATCATGTAACATGGAAATAAATGATGGAAAATGTAAATAGGTCATGCAAATCGTTTGCTTCTGGGCGGACATAAAAGAAAGGGGAAAAAAGAAAAACAGAACAAATGAACAAATAATGTTTCCAGACGCACTCAAAGGACGAACTGTCACACTTGTTTGGCGTTTTAAAAAAGCCTCCCCATTCAAGAGGAGATTTCAGATCTGCAAAACACAAGTGTTCAGCATGCATAATGCATAATGGGCGACGGGGGGTATGGGGGTGGCCATTGGAGAACACTCATTTCTCTAACAAAATCAAAAAGATGATGGGGTCTATAGTCAGGCCTTTGTGGTCAATAGAGAACCTATTAGAGGAAGCAATGTCACCACAAAGGGTTGGAGACTGCTGTGATAAGACATCGCTAATATGGAAGGGTTTAAATTTTTGGGGGGTTGAGGTTACGTTCCCTACTGTGCCCCAACTGCAGATTATCTCAACTATGATACATTTCTGAACCCCAAAAAAAGGACAAATTTGTGGTCTGAATTATGGTTGTCACATTGCCAGCATTTCTGTAGCTGATACCAATATGAGAATTTTGAGAGTTATGGACTGTTGACTCTATACTGTAGAACAGCAGTCCACATCGGCTTGGTTCCAACTGGACCATGAGACATCTTGACTTTTGCTGCCCCATCTCACCATTTCTATACTTAAAGTGATCAGCACGACAAAACAACGGAGTTGTGTACAGCGCAAGCGCTCGGGTGAAGATAGCACTGATCTTTCAGCACTGTATCCTCGAATCTCTTTTACAGAACACGCTTCATTTATACCCTTTTGCACACTGTGCGCAGAGTTGCAGACACGGTTATTTTAACGACAGTAGACCATAGCGGAGAAATACAGTGAGCAGCAATATGGATGGATACTGGCATCTTTCCTAAAACACACTGCAGAAACGAGAATGAAGTCAAATGAATTCAACTTCATGTGTCTGAAATGAATCTGACCGTTCAGATAAACCAGGTTTGTGACAGGACAATGTGCTTCCAGAGCGCCTTTATACTATAACGTTTTTTATTTCATCTAAAATGAGCTTTATTAATCAGCATGTTTCGAACCTTTCACAAACAGATTGTTTTTGTGAAAATTAATCACTGATCATCTCTCGCATAAATGGTAAGAAAAAACAACCAAAAATTTGATTTTACTAGCATTGTGGAGTTCTCATGAGAACATTTCTATTATTTGATAGTCTGACCATTTATAGGCCTACTTTAGCTAACAGTATTTTTAAGCTTCACTATTGTGCTGTACAGTTTTATTGTTGGTAGGTTTTCATTTTAAGGAAAATATAAAAATGGTCCATTCAGACTTTTTCATTTTCAAAATGTTCTCAGGGGATCCCCCTGATCCCCCAAACAATATATATCCTCAATAGTCACAAGGCCTCCTATGCCCCTTGAGTATATAAAAATATTCAAACACAAATACTGAACTGTTGTCATTCAGCTTCAAAATGAACAGTTGATTTTATCTTTTAATATTTATAACAAAGTGCTCTCGATTGATGAACTCATTGAAATATTTTAATCTTTTGGTAGAAGATCCCCCAAACACCACTACTTTGGCTTTGTCTCTGGAGCCCCAATGTCCTTATCCTTACCCAGTTTTAAAGAGTCTGTTTTGACTTTGATGTTTTTTTTTTTTTTGTTTTTTTTTGCCAACTAGGAAATTTACAATTAGGCCTACTGTTTCAAAAAAACGAGCATTCCTTATGTCATTTCATAGCTATACTGACTAGTAACACCATGTAAGTTATTGTCTGGACCTTTGCTGGGTAGGAAATCTAGAGACTGGACCTCTTGGTACTTTAATTGAATACCCCTGCTGTAGAACAACTGATATTGTTACATTGTTTTTTATTATTGATTTTAGTATTGGCTACAAAGATCTGATACTTTTAACATGCCTAGTCTGGATAGATATTGATGCCCCTGATGAATTAATTGACTTCTTAAGTATGTATTTATCTATACCGCTAGGATTATGCACAACAGTTTAAGCCTTGGTCAATCTGAAGATAAGTGTCTAACTGTCACAGGATTAATTAATCAAATGCATTCTTTCTGCTTAAAATGTCCCTTGGAGGTCAAATGGGACCACATGTATCGTCCTGTCCGTGGACTTCACGTAACCCCAGCGCTGCGTCCAAGACCTGTGCCAGGCAGGTGGTTCGTGCAGCTGTGAAACAGGCTCTGCTCGCTCTATGGCTGGCTCTTTTCCTCCGTGCCTGACTTCATCTTGGGTCTGTATGGGCCTGCAGCTGTTCATTCACCAGCACGGTGGACCAACCGCAAGCTATAAATAGGGTAGGACATAGCATGTCAACAATCATTAAACCTGGTGAATTGTGGCAGATCGAAGGGAGTTTGGTGGAATGTGGTTGGCTCGTATTGAGTGCGGTGCCAGGATGTTGATATTCCTTTACCTCGGTATGGCAGGAAAATGTTAGATCAGCTTGCTTATTGCCAGTCAGACTAGTTAAAGGCATAGTTTACCCAACAATGAACTATCCCTTTTAACAGGCTGAAATTGCTTTGGCTTTGTCTCTAGCTTGGTTGGAGTTCCTGAACAGGATTGTAAGAAAAGTCACCTTGATGTCAGCTCTGTGTTCATTTGAGCCCCATCTGTGTCTTGGGCAAATGAGACCCAGCTGGAGAGGTGGAGAGGCAGTGGGACTGAGCCAGAGGGGTACAAACTTTTTCCTCCCAGGCTGCCAAATTACAATCACTTTGGTGACTTGACTCAGCATGTTATCTTTAAAATCAAGGTGGAAGATCATTTCCTCCACTTCTTGCAATTTAGACTTAAAATTAGATCACTTTGATTTGTAATTTTCCATTTTAATTACCGTATCTGAAGTGTCTTTAGAAGCTTGCCCAAAATATGATAATTTTCACAGAATGTCTCTGTTCCAAAACATTGCCAGCTGCCTGCCTACAAAGGTATCCTAAGTCAGCATCCTGACTGAAATGAGCATCAACTGTGCGTCATACGAATAGCGCTACTCACACAAAACACACGGAAGACTAGACCAGAGACTATTTAGCCAGAGATGGAGCACTTATAAAGGGAGTTCAGCCTTACAGGTAAATTAGCCAATCACATTTTAAATACAGACATCACCTGTGGGTCGATTTGATAATCTGCATGCGCATTAGCTGAACCAGCCTGAAAAATAGCGTTTTTAGCATAAGCTAAGCTAAAGAAGCACATTTAATGATACAGTTGTTGTCAGATTTTACTGCTGATATGAAATATGTTATTTGATTGTAATCTTGACCAACCATTTTGGAGATTTTGGTCTTTCCCCAATCAAGTAGATTGGACATTTATAAACATACTGTACATACCTGTAGCACACACAAATATATTGTTTGGACTACTTTTTTACACCTAATTTTCACTAACAAATTAAAAGAAGCATTTTTATAATCGACATTTCTATCCCTTTGTCTGCTATCTTGGATGAATCTTTTCACTTGTAGCAATGGATTCTGTAATTGCCTTTTTTTTTTTTTTACGAGAGATTCATGCAATGCTGCCTTAGAATTTGTCAGGGGAAAGTATCTTAATGGGCAGCACAATTATAAAAAAAAAAAAATATTGTTTGTTTTATTTATTTTTTTTATTTTTATTGGAGGACCTTGCCAGTTGTACAGCATGTAATTACTGAGGTGCATCATTATCAATGGGAAAAAAAATGCACATGCTGTGATTAACCTGCAGAAATCAAATTCCATCATCTCTAGTTCTCCCCCCTCCTGTGGCCGATATAATCAAACCGAAGCATTTTTACTGTCCTCTGATGCCAATTAATTACAAATGGACCCTTTGAGCCCCTGAGGCCTAAACCTTTGTCACTGTGTGTGTGAGTGCGTGTGTGTGTGTGTGTGTGTGTGTTTCACAGGTAAAGAGAGCTCCATTGCTCTGGATTGTGGCATATTACCTCATTAGCCCCTAGAGACAGACTCAGTTGCAAATTACCTTTGACCTATTGGCTTAGTGACTGATGCTGCAGTGCCGATGGTTGTCAACCTGCTGGCAGTGCGTCTGCTCTGACCTGCCCAGTCGACACCTCACTCTCATTCATTTCAGCATCACAGAGCCTTTTTCTGTGCCTGGATGGCAATGAGTTACAGTTCTCTGGAGAGACTCATGGATCTGATTATATTTGCAGTAGCCTAAGCCATTTTTTATTATTTAAAGGGTTAGTTCACTCAAAAACAGTTCACCTAAAAATTTGTCATTTGTCACCCCCAGGTTGTTCCGAATCTGTATGACTTTCATTCTTACATGGATCATAAAAGAGAGATGTTAGAAAAAATGTTAGCCTCAGTCACTATTCAATTTTATTTCAGTTTTTAATCCATCCAGTGAAAGTAAATGGTGACTGAGAAAAACATTCTCCTTTTGTGTTTCACAGAAGAAAGTCATACGGGTTTGAGACACATGAAAGTGGGTAAACAATGACAAAGATTTTTATTTTTCTGGTGAGCTATCCCTGTAATGCTGCACAGTATATATCAGCTTTTCTCATGGAGTAACTGTGATTATTGATACTGATGTATAGTGAGCTAAAAACAGTAGTATTTCATTGATGCCAAGTGCAATCCATCTTGCGGAAAAAACCCCCAATGTTGGTTAACATATTAATGTAGACTTTACAGTAATATCTTCCATCCTAGCATGAGATTTATTCGGTACTGTAGAAAACATGCTTGTACGGTGGATACTTTTATGTGCACAAATACGCTCATAAAGTGGATTCTGGGATTAGCATATCTCTGGTGCCTGCTCATTCATCAGAATTTCCTGTTCAAAGCCAATAGGGAATTTTTGGAAAGCGGTCAGAGTGAAAGAATTTGGAATGTTGTAATGTGCCTGCCTTAATAATGAGATTGGCATGTTTAAAAATGTATGACATTTTAGTCAACAGACTGAGGGATTATTTTCGTTTAGTTTAAAATATCTTTTGCCATTCTCACAAAAAAGCAACCCAGCTGCAATGCTAAATATGAGTTGGTGCTTATAACAGTATTTTGATTTGATTATGAAATTGGAAGTTTGTGATTTTTGTGACTACAAGACATTTTTGAATTACTACAAAACTATGCTTTGTAATAAGGACTTTACAGAATGCAAGGGAAAAGACAGATGTTTAGCTAGCACCATGATTATTTACTAATTTTGCTAAGTTCTGTGTGTCATGTTCTCAATTACCATTAAATAATTGCGATGGTCTAAGTCTAAGGGGCAAGTCAGAGGAATTAAAAACAGAAATGTATGCAGTAAATGCAGTAAACCACAATTATCTGACACACTTTGGACTGACCAGCATCACTGACTACTGGGATTTAGACACCAATCATCTCTTTAACATGACAAAAGTGCTCTTGACTGCACCACGTGTCTCAATATATGACCGGTTATAACACTCTTTTCCATCATTTGATCATAAATTGCTAAACTGCTGCTGCCATCAATGATAGAAAATGTACACAAGCATCTCTTTTAAATAAAATTTGTTTAATAGCGTGATGTAAATTGCACCAGGCAAATTGCATAGGGGTTTGTAAATGAAGCGCAATCTATAATTAACCTAATTTACATAGAAAGAAGGCTTGTTTGCACAAAAAGGAATGTCAAAGACGATTGCGGTTGGTTAGTGAATAATAGGTTTTTTTGTGCTGAAATAATGCACAAAAGTGGCGCAACTTTTTTTGTGAATTCACCCCTGTGTATGTTTTATCTTTCATCCCAGTGCAAAAAACCTTGCCTCATAGACTGGCACTGTTTACAAATGACAACATTGTAAAAAATCATTTGCATTTAACCCGGAACATTTCTTTAAAGTTCAAAAAAGGCCGAACATTATCTATAAGTTTTCTTTATTTTGTTTGCTTTTTGAGTATTGCATGGGACACCAGAATTTCTGCATTTTCAAAACAAAACAGCTTAATATACATCAAGAATGATTTATAGGAGGATTTATGTTTATAAGCTAATATTTGTTTATGTGAATCTCAGATGGGATTCTAAAATGAGATCATCATTTCACAAAACGCCTTTCCTGCATGTCTCATTTTTGAGTGATTAAATCAATTTCTTGTAAAGGGAAAGTGTTTTCTCTGCTGTCTTTGAAGGTTTGTCTGACTGTGCTCATCAGCATGCGGAGCAGCAGTTGATGGGGTAACCCTTTCAGTGCCGTGAGTGGTTTGATTGGCCTTGGCTTTGTGCTACAACACCAGCACTCTCGCTCTCTCTGTGCTCTGTCTCTTTCTCTCTCCCTCTTTCTCTCATCTGGCCTACCCCCCCCCCCCCCCCCCAATCACCATGTCTGGGTCTGAAGCCCGTTGCTATGGTAACCTCAGGAAGAGTTAATGCAGCAGGAGAATGGAATTGTATTATCTTCTATTTTTCTCCCTTCTCCTTTTTCCTTTTTTTATTTTATTATTAATTTTTTGGTTATTATCTTGGAGGGGAAGTTAGATTGGTGGTGGGGAGGAGGAGCATTGTTTCACACAAAATTTCTAATAAAAATGTTTGTCTCTTGTTTGTGCAGTTCTAAGAATTTGCCTGAAATAAGACATTTTATATGTTCTGTTGTTATTTGAGAATTATAGTGACTTTAACAAAATGATATTGTTGGGCCCTATGAAATCCATTTTTTTTTTTTTTCCATTTTAATTTTTTCTCCAAATTCTGTGTTTTCCGTTTAATTTTCTTTGAATTCCGGGTTTTAAAGTTTAATGACATTTTATCATTAAAAAACTGTCTAATCAAATGAATTCATAGAATTGTAATTAAATGAAAACAGAGCAATTACTTTCAACATACAATTGCATTATTTTTTATCAAATGAAGTTCTTAACCCTCTGGGGTCTGACGGTGTTTTTGGGCCCTGGAGAAGTTTTGACGTGCCTTGACATTTGTGCTTTTTTCAGTTGCTTAAAAACATATTAATGGCTAAAGTCTGATAACACTGGACAGTTTCAGCACAAACTGGGCTACAATAATATGTGAGCAACATGTATGTACATGTTTGTATTTTTGAGAAAATAACGTTTATGCGTGGTTTTTGAAAAAAACTAAATTTTTAAGTCACTGAAATTAAGGCCATATAATACATACTAAACATTTGTTCACAAGACTTTTGAGAACTGGATCTTGTAGCCTAGAGTTTTTGCTACAAAATGATGTGAAAACCATCCTGATCACTCATTTAAAAAAAAAAAAAAAAAAAAAATATATATATATATATATATATATGTATATATATATATATATATATATATATATATATATATATATATATATTTTTTTTTTTTTTAATTTCTTTTTTTTTTTTTTTTTTTTTATAGTCATTTAACTTTTGTAAGACACTTTTAGTGTTAGAAAGGCCATATGCGAGGAGGCGTGGATGATCATGAATATTGATGTGATTCACACCCTTGGGGAACATAATAAAATGTAATATCTGATATAGGGTATATACACAATATATTTTAAAAAAATTCAGGATTCTTTGATGAATAGACAGTTCAAAATAACAGCATTTATCTGAAATAGAAAGTTTTTGTAACATTATAAATGTCTTTACTGTCACTTTTGATCAATATAATGCATCCTTGCTGAATAAAAATATTAATTTCTTTAAAAACATTTTTTAGAAAAATAAAATACATTTAAAAAAAATTCTTACTGACCCCAAACTTTTGAACGGTAGTGTATAATATTATAAAAGCTTTCTATTTCAGATAAATGCTGTTATTTTGAACTTTCTATTCATCAAAGAATCCTGAAAAAAAAAAATTTATATATTGTGTATATGCCCTATATCAGATATTGCAGCAAATCAGCATATTAGAATGATTTCTGAAGGATCATGTGACACTGAAGACTGGAGTAATGATGCTGAAAATTCAGCTTTACATCACATAAAATATATTAATATATTAACTTGCCTCGGGGGCGTTTACCATTTGCATTGATCGCCTCAGCACATTGCCGTATGAATAGCGCCCTCTGCTGGTGGGTGAGATCACATCAGGGATAAATAGCTGAGTCAGGAGAAACTGTACATCACTTTGTTTCATACAGATTACATTGCAGGAGAATATTTGTTTTAAATTTGAATTGTTTTATTTAAAAGTAGACAGTTTAAGCTTTCTTTAGACATATGTTTCATGTTTGTCTGATAAGTATTCGCAGAGTTTCAGTTCATTTTTGTGACGTGTTTCAGAAAGGTGCTCGTGAAGACAGAGATGGCTGAAAGCGCACCGTTTATTTTCTTTATTTTACAAAAGCACAAGGTTTTGTTGGTATTGTGAGTGTACACAAATAAAAGTAGACCCTTTATAGTTTCTAATGATGTCTTACACTTATCTGTATGCCAAAAATGACGGAATATTTTAAGTTGTTTCTGCTGTTATGAGGAAAAAATCCAGCAGGACGCACCGGCGCATCTGTCAACCCCTGAGGGTTAACAATCCAAACCCCATAATTGGAGAACAATTAATAAATGTAGTAAATGTAGCGCATTACTACTCACTTAAATAAATACATTATTTACAGAGGTGGGTAGTAACGTGCTACATTTACTCCGTTACATTTACTTGAGTAACTTTTTTTGAAAAATTTACTTTTATGAGTATGTTTTATGGTGGGTACTTTTCACTGTTAAGTAAATTTCTGATGAAAAAAATTTACTTTTACTTTGTTACAATGGGTAGCGTTCCTGTCATTACATTACTGGTTTTAATTTAATAAGTGTATTAATCAACACACAAGGACATATCACGATTTTAATTTGATTAACTGTGCATTTATACCTTCTTTTTATCCAAAATATGCCAAATTCTGTGACATTTTGTGTTTTATAGTTAAATCTGTTTTTATGACTGGATTCTGCGATTCCTTCCATGTTTTCTGCTAAACAGAAATCATAGGGCCCTTGAGATTTATTGGCAAAGCTGATAAATTGCTTGATATCTGCCGATTTTGAGATTATCGGCAAAAACCAACAACTGTGCTGATTAATAAAATGATAGCATCTCCTTATGTCTGTTCCGAAACCCACAGAGCTTGTTAATTGTTAATACACATTTTATGTTTTCAAATATTTGAATGTATTTTGAGCATTTTGAGACAGACAGTTTGATAGATGATGACTTTGGTGATGCCCTATTAATTTGCATACAGAAACAATATCGTGTCACCCCCACCCCCCCCCTAAAAATGTGAATGAATACACACAAAGGGCTCATTTATCTTACCACCTTTACCCTTCTTTGCTTCCTTAACTATCTCACTTTTATCCATGTGCACTCCATCACCCTCCCACCATTTCCTGCCTGACACTTAAGCTCCAGTATGGGCTTGTTTGCTTTGCTTCTACAGCTTGTCTCACTTCTTGTTCCTACCCATTCGTTGACAGTGATGAGCGCGAGTCCAAGGGCTCCACTTGAGACCATCTGATTTGCCTGAAATCCCTGTATTAACCGTATTCCAATTTCCGCTTGTAATGAACGATCGAGTGTTTTAGCGACTGAAAAATGTAAAGCTTGACATAACAATGCTACGTGCAAGGAGAGGTTTGACAAACACCAGATTTTAGGTCACATTTAGACACTATTGTGTTTGTGCGTGCATATTTATGTATGCTAAAGGGATATTCTTTGTTTAACTAACTTTGAGTCCAGAACATTAGTTTTAACTTGTTCGAAGGCTGATAAATTAACCACTTGGCACAGGGTACTACATTCACGTTAAATAGGTGACAGCTTTAGTTGACTTTCAAACCCACATACTGTAAATATAAAACAACAATCAAATATTTAAACTTAAAGGTTTGTTCTTTTAAAAGACCCCTTTTGGCCAAATATTTGGAATGTACATTTGGAACTACACATTGATCTCAGTAAAATCTAGACAACTGGTTTTTATAATTAAAGTGACTTTCCTATAAGTGACACAGGCTAACATTATCTGGCATATACACATAATTTTGGTAATCTTGTGGTGTAATACATTTGTTATTGTAGTCCTGAACTGACACGCATGCACACACAAAAACCCCAAAACAAACACACAGTTTTATTGCAAGCACTTTGTGGTGGATTATCAGTTCCTGTGCAGTTGAAGTTGGAGGGTTTCACCCATAATTCTAATCTCTTATTTGTATTCACTCTGCCCTGATAAAGTGAATGTCCGTTGTCTTTCTGTCTTATCAGGATCACTCCCTCTCTCTATTTCTCTTTCTCTATTGGTGTTTTTATAAAGACAGTGTTAGGTGTGTGTTTATATGAGTGTTACTGTTAATTAATTAGTCACATTCATGTTGCTCACCTCAGGGACTCTCTTGTGTTGCCATTCACTTTAGGAAACCATAATGAATGAAAAGAACAGAAGAAATTGGTTTAGCCTATTCATTTTAATATACAGTATACAGTATATATATATATATATATATATATATATATATATATATATATATATATATATATATATATATGATAGATAGATAGATAGATAGATCTTATCTATCTATCTATCTATCTATCTATATAAATACACACACACACACACATTGCGAATTAAGAAACTGAGCCAACAAAAATATTGCATTTGCCTTGCTTGTCTCTAACAAAATCTGGTTTCTCTTGCTTATCTGTGTTAATTAGTGCGAGTTTGGCTTTCTACAATTAGATTATTTACAGTGTATTTACAGAGTTAAACACACTTGATAATAAAATCTTGGTTTCCAAAACCCTGTAAGAATGCACTGATAATCATAAATCAAAATGCCAATATGTTTGTAGCATTAGTTGCAGAATACTACATGTTTGGTGTAAAGGTTAATAAACAAATTTTAATATCTTACCTCGTTAAATACAGTATTTAGGTAGCATTCACTTAAAGGGAATGAGTGTTAGTTTTGTACTGATGTTGGCTAGTAAGCCAAGAAGGCCCAATTGTATTTTTATTGGACTTTTATTTAGTCCCCACTAGATAAACTGTGTATGTGCACATTAGGCCGTCTTTGGGTATATACACCCCTTAATGCTGTGAAAATGCACTTAAGAGATGGCATAAGTCTCTTGATTGATCATTTTATATCACAGTACAGTAGCAGTAAACCTAATCCCTTAACATTTATTACTTCAGTTTTAACATTAGGATTAGGGTTAGAAAATTACAATTTTATTTTTTTTATTTGTTTTTTTGGTGGAGCAAATGCTAGTGGAGCAAATGATTTAAATAAAACCCCTTACTTCAGATTCAGTATCTTCCAGCTCTATTAGGGCAAATGAATGAAAAATAATCCAAGCAGTTTACCCACTGTCATGAATAATGCACGTCTGTGTGAAAGGTTTCCCATTCGCCTGCTCTCATTGTCTTTGCAAAGAGGGGTGCATGAGCCAAGAAATCTTAAAGACCACTCACTGCCAAATGGATCCAGTGTGGCTACAGCGAGCATTTTTGTGGAGCCTGCATGAGAAGTCAACTTCAAAATCCCAGTTTTGACACATACTTTCCTCTTCAACAGCTTTCCTTACCCCATGTGGTGGACATTACCCTCTAAACTGACAGCTTCTCCAGTTTCCTACAAAGTCGCACGCTCTGTGTGTGTTGCCAGATAGACTGTTATTGTAGCATGAACACAGAGCTTCGAAAGGTCACAGAAGAAAAATAACTTTAAAAAAAAGACAAAGGGTGGAAGAAACGAGTTGGCTGCCAACAAAGCATGTGCTAATAGCATAATAGAACAATATTGTTAAGCAGGCCCTGAAAATAATAGCAGCTCTTGGTTTTTATTTGTTTTTAAGGCTCCTGGGTAATAAACTGGGTAACATTCAGTGCTAGCAGTAAAATGTGTCCTGGCCACATGTGGAAAAGGAGCATGATGTCCGACTGACCATTTTTTATTTGGGGATGAAGGGATGGGAACACGGTCCTGCTAGAGTCATTAGTATAAAATAAGGGTACTGTGTTTTATATTTGATCTCTTTGTTTGAAAGAGATGGAATGAATGTGTGGTCTGGGAAAGGGACTCGTTAACCGTTTGTTAGTAAGACATACTGATGGTCTTTTGTTAGCATTATCATAATGTATTCACAGAACAAATCTTGTCTTGTAAGTTCAGAGATGTTAAAGACTCTGTGAAATCAAAATCAAAGTTTTGTGGTTATAGTTTGTGTTTGTTAGTTTTGAGGTCATCTAATTGCTAGTATACTACTAAACATTGACAAAATTCACTTTTAGCAGATACTGACACTCGGGTGATGCAAGTGTCAAATATTGATGACAGCCTGCACTACATAGATTTCTAACCAATCAAATGCTCTCTAGAATGAAAATATCCCTCCTCCTAATACCACTTGCAACCAACTAGATAGCAGGTTCATGGATGAGATGTAACTGAAGTCCTTAGATATGTCCTGCCCAAATTTCTTGTTTTAATAGGAACTAATTCAACACAGGAAAATAAACTGCACTTGTCAATACATTTCATGCAGTCTTTTGAGTTATTCACAGGCAGTCATGCAGATTTGCTCTGACCTCTTCTAATTCTTGTAGAGAAATTTTGATCATATCAAAGGAATGCTTCAGTGCTTGATTCTTTGTCATTTGAGACAAGAACAAATCTGTCCTCTGAGTTGCTGTGCTGGATGAAAAATCGAAAAGACAAATTAGTGTATCTTGCTACTTAACAAATCAGGTATGAGAAAACCAAGGCTACTCAAAGGTTCCTCCATGACAACAGTGGAGATTAACCAAATACAGTCTGGAAAAGTTGTCTCTCAGGGGTCATTTTGTGCTTTCTCGCCTTGTGCTGTTGCCATTCCTTTTGTGAAAACCCCAGTTAGCCAACTCTTTCCTTTCCTTCAATTAGGTGACTAGAGAGTCATTATCCGAAGATTAGTGACATTATCAAGTTTTGGCACTGGAGGCCCTGGGGTCAAAGGACTTGGTAGGCCGTTGGCTGCTCTTAGGCAGAAGCGGGGTCTGGAGCTGTAACTTGCCACAGCACCATAACCTTTAAGCACTGCTGGTCTTACTGCAGACCAGCACCTGAGAGAAGGGAAGCTTTATCAGAGCCACTCCCGAGGACTATCTATTGACTCTGTCTGATCTGATAATCATGCACCAATCATCTCTCCTTTCCTCCTCTTTCCTCACATATACTATACCCCTCTATATTCCTGTGTCTCTTCTAGCATTATTTACAAGTATTTTAAAAGATTCAACAGAATTTATATATATATACATTTTTTTTTACAATAAAATACTGTAATCAGATTTTTACTGTCAAATTAATGAGGCATGGCCAATTTCTGTGTTAACACAAGACATTACTGCAAAAATAACCATATTGTGCTGCAGTATGAGATACTAGTGTAAATATGGTCACTAGTGTCCCTTTGGCTGGGGATTGGACCATATTTACTTTTAATTAATTTTCTCCCAGCTAGTGTAATACTATTACAGAACACAACTGGTTGCACTATGTTACATGGAGAAAATAAGATAAATTTAGTGACTGACTCTAAATATGATCATACTGTGACTTTTTTGCCATGTACTGTAGTGTGACACTTATTTATTTTTTATTTTTATTTACTGTATTTATTTAATCATTTTTGCATTTTAGTTAGTTAGTTATAGCAAAATAATGTATTGAATTTTATATGCAAGCTTTTTAGCCATTTATATAGCCATTTTGGATTAAGTTTGTAATTTATACAAGGTAGGTAGAGCGGTCTGTAATCCATCTCTATAAATGGGCTTAAAGAGTTTGACATATAAGATAGGGGTTTAAGACTTCTCAAATAAGCAGTATTGCATATTAGCTTAGTCTATTAGAATTGGAATTGACCCATTTGTGGATATTCAGGGTCAGTGCACCTTTCCAGGCATGTTTAGGAAACTGGTTATTGCATACTGATTGGACTCTGTGCTAGTAGTTCCATCAACCTCTCCTGCTCTTCTGCCACTTGCTCAAATTAGTTATTCAAACCCATAGTCTGCTTTTTTGCCCTTTGAGAATAAGAACATTTTGTCCCTCATTTCAAAGCATAAAACCCCTGTGAAGTGACGTTAGTGATTATACAGAGCTGACTTGAGAGATTTCAAAGTCCTGCACTTGTCGTCATTGAAGATGTCTCCTTCAATCAGTTAATTAATGTGAGATAAAACCAAATCCTTTCATTAAGTGGTAATTCCTTTTTTATTAAGATAGACTTACGTAAGTGCTTAAAGCTGCACTATGTTAGATTCTTTGGTTAAAAATGAACAAATTGCCATTATTGATTAAGTACATAAACAATCAGTGTTCAAAACAATGTCCTACCGTACCCCGATTCATTTAAGTAAGCCTATAAAAATAATTAGTTTTTTGAGCTGTCAGGTTGGATTTGGTGGGGAATCGTTGGCTTATGTCGTTCCTCTTTGCGTCATGACATCAAGTCATGAAAAAGTGCCGAATGTCATGTGTCAGTTCAGTCAGTCACAATCACACAGTTCAGGATGGCATCGCTGCAGTCTGGATGGATGTTTATCTGTTATCCATTTGGCGAAGTTGTTTACCTGCTATAATGCTTGGAATTGGATACAGTATGTTGTCTGGTAGGGGTAATGCTTTTATGAATCGAACATTACTTATGTGTTTACCGATCATGATCCGATGTCAGGGGAAGTTACTGTATGACTTCTGAAATTGACTTATTCATGCTTTAGAGACTTGTTAATTTTCCATGAAAGGATATTACATTGCATATAGCGTGTTTCTTATGGAAAAAAATGTATTCACAACGCAAGTTACGCAACGCAAATAACGATTATTCTGACTAGCGCATCATTTAAAGTTCACATGTTCATTCGTTTCATTGTGCAGATGTAAGTTGTTCCATAAATGTTGTGGCTATCTTGATGAATCTCATGTATACATAGGATGCATCTGAATGAGGTATTTACCCCATTTTAAAGCGGTTAATTTTGCCGGTGTTAGGAAGTTCAACTCACGCAGCTCAAGTGGAGAAATGCCCAACACACTGGATTAATGGATTATATGAATCCATATCTAATATCTTTTTCTATTTACAGATTATCAAGATGTTTTTTTTCTTCTGTTTATATCTTGCACTGTTAATATCTTGCAGTATAATTTTTATCATCATATTTTCATCAACAGTATGCTTTAATAAAAAGCATAAAAAGTAATTTAATAATCTTCATGATGAGCCTTTTTCGTCTTGTCTTCGTTATCGTTGACGAAATCAAAAAAACTTCTGTCAACAAATGTTTTCATCACTGATTTCGTTGAAGTGTTACATTGAACTCAAATCAGCAGTATCACGAGTTCCACCTCTTAAATTGGTAAGTATAATACAATTCAAACATTTATAGTCAATAAAACACTTTAATAATCATATTAAAATATACTGGTAACTGGTGGTCGGTGATTGAGGAGAGTCCCCTGTTCTCTCTGTAAAAGCGCTTTGAGTGTAGTGTCAGAAAAGTGTACAATTCATTCATTCAAAATATGTAAATAAGAGTGTTGTTTATCTTCATCAAAGCAAGTAATATTTCATTTTTATTGTATAACATAATTATTGTATAACATAATTATATCAACATGAAAATAGCACGTTATGATTCCGGCTCTGAATATCTTCCAGTCATGATCACAAACAGGTGATGTCCAGGTAACCTCAAATCATGAGATTCATCCGCCAGAGCAGCAGTGTCGAAACACGACGGACGTAATGTGTTCTTCAGCAAATTGCTTGCAATTTTAAATTTCAACCACAGATGTCACTAGAGAGCACAAAGTTACGTAGCGCAGCTTTAAAGAAACAAAACTGTATTTGTCTTCATTCACTTTATAATTAAGTGGGTAAGGGTGCTCTTTACTTTCAGTGTTTTTTTATAGTCTATTTTATGGTATTGTTGGTAGTAGCACATTACAAATTTGAATAACAATCGTAAAGCACGAGTAAAAGTGTATGGCATTTTCTAAAATCTAGCCATTTTAAAAATTAACAGCAGGTTCAAGGCTTAATAGCTTGAAGGATGTTACTATTTGATCTGGCACGGGATTCAGGATCGAATTAATTATGTTCTCTACAGAGAACATTAGCCCCCCAGTCAAACATGATCTACTTGTTTCTGTGGGGAAATCTAAGAATATAATAGAGCTTTTTTTTTTCACCAACCACATGGTTTTCATTGTGGCGAGGCAGGTCAGTACAGTGGAGAAAGCGCTTGGTTCCAACAGGTGGAAATATTTGCCATTAGACAGCGAAAGCTTCACCCTAAACTCTCTAATCTGATGGAATTAGCTCTAAAAAACACAAGTCAGGACACATTTTGAGAATTTGTCAGTTTTTGCAGTAAATGTTATGAAAAATTACCATTACTGTATTTTAGCCAATGGTTATTTTGGTGTCAAAATAATTTAGGTTGAAGTAACTTTATTTACCAGCTTAAAGGAATAGTTCGCCTAAAAATGAAAATTCTGTCTTCATACTCACCCTCATGCCGTTTCAAAGCCATATGACTTTCTTTCTTATGTGGAACACAAAAGGTGAATTTTCGGAGAATATTCTGGCCACTCTTTTCCATATAATGAAAGTGAATGATGACTGGGGCTGTCCAGAAATGGGACTGGAATGACATGAGGGTGAGTAAATGATTACAGATTTTACATTTTTGGATGACCTAAGCCTTTAAATCTTTGATTGAAATCAAAGTTTGAATTGAATGCGAATGCGCTATTCTGCTTCAGTTGAGCAGAAGTGAGACTGTGGGATTTGCGACTGAATGCATGACAAAGAGGCAGTGTTTGTACAATGTCATCTTAAATGCTTTGATTGAGGCTGACAGCACCGACTTTTATAGACTCATTTAGACTGTCTACCGGGGATTTCTTCTCATTAAAACCACTCTTTCTGTTCTTAGACAAATTTAGTATGTTTTCCCATCCAAAGTAAATGTCATGTGCTTTACAGCCTGTTCAACTGCATCACCTCACTATAAGGAAATTGCAGTATGTATACTGTATGTAAATAGAGTAAACAAGTGTTATGAAAATCTCAATTCACTGTCCATCTGTTTAAAGACATTGTGAGTGTTCTCAAAAACAGCCGGGGGGCAAGTGCAGGTGGGCTGCATTGATTTTTAAAGACCTTGTTTGGTGAACAGTTAGACAAATTCAGGCCATCTGAACTATAATGAAAAAGGTAAGTTCAGAAATAAAAAATAAAAAAAAAAGCTTTTTAAAGGCTATTGACTATCAATTTATTTACATTTAAGTATCAAGTTGATACTTCATGACTTTTCTTACTCTTAGTGTATGTGACTTGAATATTTAATATATACAGTTTCAATTAAACATGAATTAATGCAATGGATTACCACATGCTGAGATTATCTGATTGGTGCACACAGCAAAAGCAGTACACTGCTGCCAATTGATATTTTTTTAATTTGTTTTATGCTACATTTTACTTTGTGTTTTGCTAGGGTCAAATCTTTCAATTATATTTCCTACTTTCTGCATTTGGCATTTTAGAGTGTAATTCCAGCATAATTCAACAGACACTTAACAATGACACTTGTGTTCAAGAGAGCATCAGAATTTTGATAGGAACGCAAGAATGTCTCTTTCCAAATTAAATATGGGTATAAAAAAAAAAAACAAACAACAAAAAAAAAAAAACATAATTGTGGCTCTTGAACTCCATTAGTGTTAATTTAATAAATAAACAAGCCTACTTTGATCACGTCAGTGGTAACGCACGGGTCTGGGTCTTGCCACTATAAAGCAAGGTTGTAATGTGTGTGATTTTGCCACACGCTGACACTGAGAATGATAAATGGATGGAGCTTCTTGGCATATTTATGTGAAGGGACGGGAGACTGGAGACTAATAAGAGAGAGGCGGTGGCCCCTACTGATGTGTGAGGCAATATCCTCCTGTGATGCTCGGCCCCTCTCAGGAGACGTTTTTTTTAAAGGACGAAAGGAGAGAAAGGGAGCGAGAGCGGTTGGCATGCTGCCCTTGGAAACCTCACTGCTATCTGCTTTTGCAAGGCACTGATTACCCAGCTCTCCCTCTTCCTGTAAATGCGCTCTCTTGCATTTGGCTCGGGGAAAGGATGAATTTCACTGGAGAAGGGAATGGGGGAGATATTATGTGAGAGAGAAATGTGACTACAACGCAACGTAGCACAGAGGAATCCTGCTGGAGTTTCAACTTTCCTTAGTTTGGGTTTTTTAGTTATTGTTTTTAGTTCGGGCATAGAGTCAAAAAGTACACTGCAAAAATAATTTTCTTAATCAGTATTTTTATTTCGTTTTTCAGTAAATAATAAAAAAATTGAAACATCCTTAAAACAAGATTAAGACTTTTTTTCAGAGAATATATCTTGAATAATTTTTTTTCCTTGGAAAACAAGACAAAATACTCATTTAGAAAGAAAAATAGTTTGCCTTTGAAAAACTTGTCGCCACAATGGCCAGACAACTTACACAGTATTTGCAACTGGGGTGTTCTGAGTGGTTTCTAGGGTGTTGCAAGGGTATTCTGGGTGGTTGCTAGGTGGTTGCTTATTGTCCAAAAGTAAGGCTTGAAACCCTCCTTCAATGTTTGTGAGATTTTTTTTATTTATTTATTTATTTATTTTTTTTATTTGCCAGGCAAAAATCTTAATTTCAGTAATAGCACACCTCTCAACAAGCTGCATTATTTAAAGTGTCATTCATGTACATGGTACAAATTAATGTTTAGTGCAAAAAAGTATGACCAATAATAATAGTGATACTAGCCTTAGCAGTAATTGCTGCATTTTCAGAGGTGTATTGGGTGTCAGGTGCCAAGCACTTCAATCTTGTATTTGTCAAAAAATAGCTACTTTTTTTTTCTTTTAGTGGTTTACATACGTATATGGGCGGTGTGAATGCCAAAAATGTTAGTCAGTTTGTCGGTGAATAAATTCTGCTTTTGATGATTTTATATTATTAATAACTTTTGTATCGCCACACCTACAGTATTGGGATTTGCATGGGTCTGAGTCTTGTGTAATGAAGTGAGTTAAACAGTGTTCCTCATGATGTGTGCCTATTTTTCCTTCATTTAAGAGATGGCCTGCAGTTTCGTCTGATCAGACTGGTGATTTCAACTTGTTAATGTCGATCAGACAAGAGCTTTGTATAATTTATGATGATGTAATTTTTTTGTATTTGAGCTAAAATACCTTATGTTCTTGCAGGATGTTTAACAATCATTATTTCCCCATTTCTGTTTCACATATTCTTGTTTTTGGCTCTTTTTTTACAGGCCTACTATTTTTCCTCTCATTGGTTGAATCTTAAAACCTGTCAAAAACATCTCCTGTTCATATTTCACCCCAAAATCAAATAAAAAAAAGACATCTATATTCTTATACTGTTTAAAGAAAATAATGCATACATTTGGGACCATTAAGATTTGTTTGAATTGTGACATTATTTTAATGACAATTAAGCACATCCCCCTTTCATTACTGCTAAAAGAAGATAATATTGTAACATTGTTTAGGATTTGGGATTGGGATTATCTATATTAAGATACAATTCTAGTTGTGGATTGTGTTTTTATGAGGGAAGTTTGAGCATAATATATCAAACGAGATATTAAAATCATCCAAATGATGTAATCTAATGTATTGTTTTTTAATTCAAAAGTTTAGTCAATTGATGATAGCATTTTTAAATGTAAATTTTATTCCAACTATGTCTAGTCTACATCAAATACTTTTTTGTAATTGAAATTATTCTTAAACCCTCTAGCGTATGTCAAATAATTAAATTACCAATGTGACGAAATGAAATTCGAGGCAATGTAACTATTCCTGCAACCGAATAGCAATCAGACACATATTTCACATGTTTGAATTGCAGGGGTCCCAGAAGTTCATTTTTTTTTAAGTTAATTCGAAATTTGCGCTTGCTTTATTTTTGCACATAACATAAATAGGGATGGAAGGGCCTGGGGTTTTATTTCCATACTCTGTGTGCTGGAATCACAGATCAAAGAGTCTTTTCTTACTTAACCCACTACTACTAATATTACTACTCTCTCTCTCTCTCTCTCTCTCTCTCTCTCTCTTGCTCTCCATTTCTGTCTGCACATCCTTTTTATTTGTGTTTTTCATAGAAATCACAAAACTAAAATATATTTGATTTTGTTGGCTCAAAAGATTCTATGTTTGCCTTGAATCCGATGAAGAAAGTCTAAATCATATTTAATCAGAAAAAAAAAAGAAAAAAAATAAATAAATTATATATTTTTAAAGAAAATAAATGGTACAATTTTATATAAAATATAAAAAAAAAAAAACATAAATTAACAAATTTATAGGTTACTTAAAATTGTACTCAACAAATGCACTTTACAATTTAATTTATATATATATATATATATATATATATATATATATATATATATATATATATATTTTTTATTTTTTTTTCCAATATCAGTAATGAAAATTATAACTTTTTTATATATATATTCTTTTTACATTACATTACAGTAATCAGAATGAGATTTTGAGACAAGGGCGTAGCCAGGAAAATAATGTTGGGTGGGTCTCAACAAAAATGGATGGGCCAAGTTTTTGCCCAATTTCGCCCTTAACATCAGAGAAGTGGCACATTCAAACACTCATTTCTTTCACACTTTCAGAAATCAGAATTTATGCATTTTTTAACTATTTTATAAATATATATTTGAAGTCAAAGAATAATCTCTAATATTCTGGGTGGGTCTGGGTCCAATTTGGGCCCACCCTGGCCCACCCTTGGCTATGCCACTGTTTTGAGATGAGATTGAGATTAGAGATTTGGGGGGCTTGGATGTACCTATTTGCATTGAAATTAATATCACAATGTAAAAATCTTAACTTAATGGTTTTAAAAATAGGTTTCATTTTCTTAATGCAAAATATGATTTCTTAATTTTTTTCTTTTGATTATGGGGTGAACACAAACATTTTTCAAAAGTTTTTTGTTCTTTTATACCCATATAATTATACTTTCATCTTATTATGTGGAAGTGTCACCAGACATTGTAGCACTGCGTCAACATCAAGAAAATCATACCCGTTTTTACTGTTATCCGACGGAACTTATGAAGCAGTGGACAACACAATCTACAGAATAGTGTTAGGTGGCTCCTCTAGCTCTGCTTCCTCTTGTGTGCAGAACGCAACTTTAGCTTGACTAGACACGTGTGGAAGAATATGGCTTATGAAGTCATTGTGGTTGTCTAGACGTGACTAAAACCACATTTGTTTTAGCAGCTTTGACAGACGTGTTTATTTACACGTGGGGATGCCAATGTCCGTGTCAGCATAACGGAGGTGAACTCCTCCACCCACCAGAGAGACAACATACATTTCAACTTGAGCGTGCTGCCAGAAAAACATTTAAGCACTTCTGAGCCTATATGTGACATATGTTACACAGAATCCTGGAGCCCTAAAGTCAAGAGATGACATACATTAGATCCTAAAATAAATATTATTTTCCGCTGGATATACC
Source organism: Myxocyprinus asiaticus (assembly GCF_019703515.2). Taxonomy (NCBI): domain Eukaryota; kingdom Metazoa; phylum Chordata; class Actinopteri; order Cypriniformes; family Catostomidae; genus Myxocyprinus; species Myxocyprinus asiaticus. Next base: position 37,271,233 of record NC_059370.1, on the reverse strand, counting down.
GAGTAGGAGATGTCAAATGAGAGAGAGACAGAATGGGACTATACTTTGATTAATCTGACAATGGGGAAATTAATAAAAGGGGTGATCAAATAGTTAATTACCCATTTTGTGTTCCTGTCATGTTTCATATCCACATGCGTCAGGTTAATGCGTAATTATCCGAACTATGCAGGTCGAGCATGGACTGTCATGCCTCTTACAGGTGGACAGTGCTTGATTGTCATAGTGTCACAAAAATCTTAATGGTTCTAAAAATAGGCTTAATTTTCACAATGCAAAACAATTTCTTATTTTGTTATTTTCATTTTAATGTGAAATGTGAGCTGGACATTTCTTGACAGTTTTCGTGGTATTCACTTACATTAAAAATCACACTTTTCTTTTTTTTTTCTCCCATTTTGGAATGCCCAATTCCCAATGTGCTTTTAAGTCCTCATGGTCATGTAGTGATTCGCCTCAATCTGGGTGGCGGAGGACAAATCCCAGTTGCCTCTGCGTCTGAGACCATCAACCCGCACATCTTATCATGTGGCTTGTTGAGCACGTTGCCACGGAGACATTGCGCGTGTGGAGGCTTCACGCCACCCACCGCGGCATCCACACCCAACTCACCATGCGCCCCACCGAGAACGAACCACATTATAGTGACCACAAGGAGGTTACCCCATGTGACTCTACCCTCCCTAGCAACCAGGCCAATTTGGTTGCTTAGGAGACCTGGCTGGAGTCACTCAGCACGCCCTGGGATTCGACTCCAGGGGTGGTAGCCAGCGTCTTTTACCACTGAGCTACCCAGGCCCAAAAATCACATTTTTCTTGCTAAACTGCATGGTCTCTCACTGAAAGCATAAAAGTAATTACATCTGCAGTGTGAAGTCAATGTAATTTGCAGTCTATTAGCGAAATTTTACTGCCATGTAACGTTGAACAGAGCATGATTAAAGACAAGCCAGTGGACCTTAATTTCTCGTCAAGTGGATTTGCTTTGAAATTGTGCTGCATTTAAAAGCTCTCAGACTGAACACAACGCCGTGCTGCTGGTCGATGATTGGAAGATATTGTTTGGTATAAAGCTGTTTTTGTGTCTTGCTCTGAAAAGCACAGCAGCCTCAGAGGGGAGTGTTTAAAATCAACTACTGATTAATGAGCGCCAAAAACGAGTTTAAAGGAATTCAAAATTCAATCGTATAAGATTTCTGAAATCCACTCTTTTTTTATTTATTTATTTATTTTTTTTATTACAAAACTATTTATCAGAAAGGGTTTTAGATAAATAAAATGGGTAACCTAATTTCAAAATTCTATAATGTTGTAGAATGCTTTGGTTTTCTGAAGTAGTGCTCCATGATTCCGTCTAATTACATGTGCTATCAGATATCCGCTGATTGTTTAAAAACAATTGGCCAATACAAATCTTACTGTGTGAAAGAAATTGTCTCTTGTGTAGAATTACTTAGCATTGGGAGAATCAATGGCAGCAAAGTTGGCATTTGTAAGCTTTGCACTTCTTAATTTCATGAGGCGAAACTACAGTTAATACTTTTAAAAACTAAATTGATTGATCACCTTAAAGTTCGACACTGCAAGGAATATGACGAGTTTGTTAAAGCTAAAGTGGTGGCTGCTTCTACTAAAAAGGCGTTAATTCTAATCATCAGACTGATCTCACAGTAAAATCGGAAACAGTAGGTTGAACTTTTATAAAGCTAAAACCGGCCTGTGCTTACCAAAATTCGAAATACTGCCCCAAGTGGCCAAAGTGGTAAGTGTTGTTGGGCATATGGGCATGTGTGAGCTCCATTTTCCAGGTGTACTGTCCACAGAGGAGCGCCAAAAGCGAGTTGTTTTGAGCTGAACTGTTATACAGTGAAGAGAAGTGCATATTTCATAAATTGTACCCCTGAAACCAGTCCCCAAAAGTAAAACTAACCATCAGTGGAGTAAAAATGTAATGTTTGAGGGAAAAATGCAACCTCTAAAATGCGTTCATTACTGATTATGCAAATGCGATTACTTTCTGGTTTCAATGCTGGATTAAAACCCGGGTCTCCATGCTGCTGATGCAACACGTCTGATAGGAGTTGGCGCTTGATGGTGAGTCAGACAAAATGTGGCTGGTCCTAGGGTGCCGGAACTCTTGAAAACAACATGCCAACTTCCGTGTGATCATGTCATCATTCAGAATTCAGTAAATGTGTTCAGAACATTCAAAAAATTACGAAAAGACAGGAGGCTATTCAGAGTTCAGTGAATGTGAGTTAAGAATGTAAATGTGAGTTAATATTGTGCTTTTTGTTTTAGTGTTTTATCAGTTACTGTGAACCATGGAAAACATGTAGAGACACTGATAATAAAGTTGTTATTTAAATTTCTTTCTAAGTTGTGTAATTAATTATCAGTGATTTGAAACAAGGTAACATAAAAAAGCAGAACCACCAAACTATCGGTATTGGTATTGGCAGATGTTGTTCTAAATAATCGGATATTGGTATCGGCACACACATTTGGAATTGGTGCAACTCTAATTTATTTGTTTGTTTGTCTCTTTGTGTATTTCATCAGTTTTTACAACACGTTCTGTTGTTTTTCTTTTGTTTCTTTTTTTCCTTACGTAACGCACTTGATGTTAAACCATATGGAGGGCCAATCTTATGACAAATTACCATCCAGAGCAGTTCAAAATAGACTAAGATTAGATTTAGCTTCTGAAGCGCACCCTGTATGCCGTTAACTTCAGCTGCAGATCTGCAATTACATCGTAATTGTGGTAAAATCCTCTCAATATGAATGTGAAATATGGAACATGAAGAAGACATTAATTTGAAGTCGGTGCCCATTAAGGGATAATCGACATGCAGCTGCCATAATTTCCTCTCTCGATTATGCAGTCTGCCGAATGCAGCGTTGAATAATACTGCGCTCAGATCAGTTTTTACAGTTTGATGACATGGAAAATTTTAATTTGTTTTGTGGGTTTCGTTGCACAGGGGTTAGCGGTTTGTCTCTGGTGTAATCCCCACTGCGACTGTCAGTGCTCGTGATGTTTGTGGACACTGATGTTACAGTGTACGCCGAGGTCTGTTTGCTAAATTGGGTCAAATTCTGGAAATGTGCTGGCACACCTCCTGCAATATTCATAACATGACATTTCAGACTGCAGACATGCTTTCTAATTGGCTGACGCAGTTAATCACGGATCCCTTGTATTGCTAGTTGAAAGAGCGGCGGAATAAAAGAAGATAGAGTGAATTAGAGGCAGCACAAGACTGTCTGACAAAGGCAATTAAACAAATGAGGCAATTTAAAAAATTAAGAGTTCTATTTATTATGGATCACTGAGACATTTTGATTCTTTCATGATTCACTGGAGGGAATCTTACGAAAGACGTTGCAGCTGTTGTATGGAAATGCAAAAGATGTTCTATATTCAATGGCCCCAAAAAGCATTTGGACACTTACTGTAACTCACACTTAAAAAAGTATGAAGTTCATTGCATAAGAAACAAAACATCAAACCAAGAGACCTTTTTCTCAGAACTAACTTTTCCTTTTCTGAGGCATTTTTGTAATAACTTTTTCCCAACTGGTCCCAAAGTGATTTTTAGAGGATGTATGAAGTCAGTTCCCTACAAGTTCCCACAGGTGTCCTTTCAGACATGTTCCATCAACATTTGACAACCAGAAAGTGTTCAAACATGTTTTGTCCTAATTTTGCACAACAAAATATATTTTGTTTTATACAAAATAATAATAATAATAATAATAATAATAATAATAATAATGTATTGTATGAAAACTGTGGTTGTGCTTTCATTTTTCAAAATAAATTAAACTTGGCTTGATAGTTTGTTATATAATGCGAAAGACATACATATTTAAGTGTGGCTGAAGTATTTGCTATTAACACATTGTAAGTAGCATAAATTAGCACCCATGTACTACAGTAATTAAGTTGGTGGCTTTATGTGTAAATCATAACTAAATACAACAAAGTCACATCACTGGATTGCAGCAGGCAGTTTTAATGCCTTTTAAACATTGAGAACAGTCTATTACTAATCAGTACTGCCCTGAAGGAAAACCACCCTCAGACATTAGCGACAATGGCGGATTGGGAAAGGTGAAGTGTGTTTTGGGCTCCATTGTGCAGTCAGCACCTGAGCTATCCCACTGAGCCGCTGCTAATGTGAGCACAAACAATGGGCTCCTTGAGGAAATGGAAAGAGTCCTGGGGGGAAGTGATGTCAGTGGCCGGGGTGATAACCTGACACCTAGCAATTACTATCAGCAATGCTCATTAATCTGAGAGAGTCCTTTGCAGCTACCACCGCTGCCACTCTCCGTCCTGAAGACAGCACTCCGGCCTGTGTGGTCATTTCTACTAGTTGCTGGGAATTCTAAATTTGCACTCTCATGGAATTGAGTTCTCAGTGCTTATGAGGGTGAATACATTTGTCACTGAGCAGTGTTTTTGTAGCCTAACACCATGGGCCATACCATTCTATATTTGTATTTTCATAATAAGTGCGGAGCAGGGCTATGCGCTATGACTGTGTGCTATGTCTTAACCATTTTCGTGGGAACCCTAAATCTAAGTGCAAATTTCGTGCCTGGGCAACATGCAGCTGGGCCTGGGAGGGATGCTAGCGCAATCTGTTGGCTAGTGTTGGGTGAAATCAGATTACACAGTTACCAGTTACTGTAATGAAGTTACTTATTTGATTTTTTAAAGTAGTGTAACACATTACATTTAAAATTCTTATAATCAGATAACAGTTCCTGACTTTCAGTTAAGCTAATTGCTTTTAAGTACATTACTTGGGTTGCACAAATTCCTACAAGGTTTAGTTACTACAGTAGCTTCTCACATGTTTTTTAGTCTAAGATCTGTGTATCATATTCAGAGTATCATAAAAAGTGTTAACAAGAAATGATGTTTAATTTCAATCATGCTTGTTCTTTTTCATAATGCTAAATTTGAATCTTATTTTTGTATCATAATTAGATATTTTGGTGTCCAGTCATTGGTCACTCATTTAATTGTAAGGCACAATAACCGTGATTTTTTATGTGTGGAGTATCAATTTTTGAAACAAATGTCAAGTAAATTATATTTATGATAACTCTGTAAAAGTTAACTGTCACAAAAAATGCAGAGCAGGAAAAACAAAAGGAGAAAAAATGAAAAAGGACTATTCCTGACAGTGCTTAGGTTTCCCTCAGGCCAGACTGTCCCCCTCCGACAACCCCCAGAATTTTCCTGATGAACGGCCACTATCTTTTTCACATCAATCTCGTCCCAACGCTTAGAAATCAAGAAATAAATGAGAGTAAATCTCCACCTCCTCTGTCACTGCCTTAATGCCAGAGATAAGCAGCTCCATATAATTACAATCCTCCAAAATAATTGTAACAAGAGGCTAAACGCTTTGCTGTACTTTTAATTAGCCAGTGCTTCAAATTAATAATCGCCGCTTAAATCAGAAATCAGGCCCACTATTGTGGCAGCTGCTTCATTCTAATAACAGTGGCACTCTTTGGCTGTTTATTATATTATTTCTCTATGGGAGGCCTTTACTAGGGGCTACATGCTGAGGAAGAGGTGGATGAGGAACAAGAGAGAGAGAGAGAGAGAGAGAGAGAGATGTAGGCGGTCTATTTGGTTATCTTTCAAATGCAGCTCAGCTCAGCTAAGATTAAATTCATTCGGTTTACCGTGGATATCGCTGTTCATTTCCCCCCCTACTTTTCCAGTGGTGTTTGGAAGAGGCAGGGGAGAGGTGGTGTATGGGAATACGATAGGAAAGAATGTAATGGAAAAAATGCCAATGCCATATATTTCAAAACATAATCATCAACAACACCAATAACATAAACATTACAAAAATGCCAAGGCACTGCAAAGACTCAACATATGGCCATGAGACTTTTTTGGTAACACCTTTTTGTAAAGCCTGTATACATATATAATGTATATTTAAGAAGGATATTCTCAATAATGCATGAAGAATACCTTATAATAAACATAATTACCACAACTAGATTTTGACATTTTTTGATGAAAATGTGAGAGGTGCTTGCTTGTGTAAAAGTCACTGGCACAACACTGGGGTGTTTTGGGTGGTTGCCATTGCATTACTATGTGGTTGCTAAGGTGTTTAAAATGTTTTTTAGTATTTTGCTAGGTGGTCAAAAAGTCAAAAGAGCACATCCATGATATTCTAGTCCTTAGATATTGCTTGGGTCCCTCCTATGTAATTCTATGGGATTTTTGCCTGTTTAATAGTTAAATAGTTTAATACAAAAAATAATTAATTCTGTTTGCATAGAAAATAATAGCACATTTATTCAAGTTTAATTCTGTAGGTTAGGGGTTTTGAAAACCCCCTAGACCTAAGTATAAGCAATAATAGCAATGTTTGCCTTATAGTAGCAAACACCACTAATTACAGTTCATTATAATTCTTACCTATTCACAGTTACAACTTTAAAGCATATAATGCATTTAAACGTGAACATTTAATATTGAATCATGTGTTATAATGCACTGTACTCTTTCAAGGAGTAACCATTATAATCCAAAGTAAGTATCATAATGTATAAAGCTATAGTTACAACAATTATGAATAGTTGTAATGGATTACAATGTGCTTTATGAGGCCTTTCATATACTTTTATAATGAATTAAGAGTATACAATATGCACAGGTTTCAATGAAAGTGTTTTTTCCCACTATATGTAAGAACACACATATGTCTGTACAAGCAATTGTCTTCACACTGTTAACTTGTCTTGCACTGTAGCAGCCATAACTAGGTGCTATTTGCACCTCACCATACTTCCTTTAGTTTCTTAATGGACTTAGCCAACCCATCAATGCCCAACACAGCGCTCTGCATTTCGAGGCTAATGTAGTGTCAGGGGAGCCAAGTGCCTGGAAGGCTCTGCCACTGACAGCTGTAAATTTGATCTATCGTGCTGTCAGGTGGCTGTGTCAGGTGTGCCCAACACTCTGACTTAAAGATAACTGACATCTTGCTGTCATTCTGGCCAGGGAAGGGCCGTCACTCTCTCGTAGCTGAATTTATTCCCACTTTTCTTTGTCGCTTATTTCTTCCTCGACCCCTCTCGGAAGAAGCACCTGTCACCCCCAGACCAGGCCTCGTTTTTCTTGCACCGTTTCATCTCCTGCCTTCTGGAATAATTTGGTGATGGATTAAATGCTGCGGCAGAAGCCGCGGGACCACAAGGTGTGCTTCGAAGGGAAGCAAAGGCCGACTGAAGGCAGACTGATTCCAACACTCTGGAATGCCGTGCTATCCATCACTTCCTAAAGCTGGATGACTCGCTGTTGCTCTGGGAAGTGTCCTATTAGCAGGGGTTGATGAAATGTGTTTGAGGTATCTCAGGTCTTAGCAGTGTTGACATTAGATGAAAGCAACAACTGCAACTAAAAAGTGAAAATAATAGTCATTTTAAATTGTGAAGTATAAGAGATAAATGATGAGGTAGCATTGCAAAAAATGTTAGATAGTAATAAATAGTTTTGTGTTCCCTTATTATTATTTTGTGTTCACTCTCAATGATTTTCTTTATCCATCCCTTACAAAATTAACCATGGTTTTACTACAGAAACCAGAGTTGAAAATATGGTATTTGTAGTGAAACCATAAGAATCACAAAATTTACAATGGTTTTACTACAGTGGTTATTGTTCAACTATTGTAGGATATATGTACTAAAACCATAATAACTATAAAAGATACCATGGTTTTACTACATTAACCGTATTTTAAACATGATGTTTGTGGTTAAACTTTAGTAATAATACTATACTATTATGGTTACTTTGTGATTATGGTATTACTATAAATACTAGGCTTGGGATAATTGCCTTTTTCACACATCGAAAATCAGAACATATTCCAGATGATTATCAATCTAACCAATGGAAGACAGGGGGAGTGTTTGAGAATCAGTCAGTATTTTTACAATTTAATTTGGTGCAGCTAGTGGCGCAGAAATTACACACTTGACCTTTTTATGAATGAAAAGAAAAATACAATGCTGACAGAGTCCCTCAGTGTTTTTGTTTGTGAAATCATTTGCTCCACACACTGAATTTGGGATTGTCAGCTACCGCGTTATGACATCTGCCTTTGTTTAAGACAAGCTTGAATTTCCTGTAACAATCCCCTGCACTGATTGCCATATGAGGTCCTTCAAATCTAAATAAACTCCCCCTGAGGCTGCCGCCCATCTTACAGCATTTCAAAAAGAGCTGCCTCTTCCTGGCAGTCTCCTGTCTGTTCCGGCAAAGCATCTGTGCACCAATCCAGTTACTTTATCTCTGCCACGCTCTCCTCATCTGTTTAGTGTCAGCTCGCGACTATTAGACAGATAAGGGCTTCCCTTGAATCTTGTACTGGCAGGGCTTTTTTGACGTTGATTTTTTGCATGCCAACTCAAATAACGCTCTTACCCTTTGTCATTCTTTTTCTCTTTTTTCTCCGCAGTCATTATGAGCAGGATCGCTCAGCACTGAAAAAGAAGGAATGGGAGAGAAGGACGCAGGAAGTGCAGCAAGATGAAGACTTGTTCTCGACTGGATTTAATCTGTTTGGCGAGCCATACAAGGTAAGGGGGCTGCCAAGTGGGCCAATCATAGCATCTGAAGCAGGGTATCACTCTAGTAAAAGGATGCTGAGTTGATATCTTTACATCCAATATTTACTCCACACCTGCCCCACTAAGGTTTCAATGGAATTGGGTCGACGGAACTCGTACCACCAGGATTATGTAACTTTTTTTAGATAGTTCAATACTCATTACTTCTTTTTGGGTTAGAGTTAGGTAAGTTCAATAAAAAATTGATGATTTTGTATTGCAAAGTAATTCTAAGTTAAATATTCTATGTACACTGTAAAGGTTCAATACAAGTTAAGCTCAATCGACAGCATTGTGGCATAATGTACCACAAACATTATTTTAGACTTTTCTTTGAGAAAAGCAAAAATCTGAGGCACTTACAATGGAAGTAAATGAGGCCAATCTGTAAATGTTAAAATACTTACTGTTTCAAGACTATAGCCTCAAGACGCAAGCAATATGTGTGGTAACATAATTTTAGTGTGATAAAATCGCTCACTAACATTTTCTGTTTAAAGTTATATCCAATTGTGACGAGGAGGACCCCCCCTACGCATGCCCGACCCCCAGTCGGGCTCTCTCTCTCCCGAACTGCCACATTCCGCTGCACTTATCCCTCTCCTCGGCTGATTAGCCTGATTGGGGGCCAGGTGTGCATAGTCACGGCCCCACCCTCCTCCTCGTCACACCAATTTTACAAGTTTGTTGCCATGACGACGTAACAGTAAACCCTAAAACCCTAAAATTACTGTAAAAACAATTTAAACAACTTTACAGCTCAAATAATACACAAGTTCTAACAGAAGAATTAATGTAAGTGCTTTTATAAAATTATAAGATTCACATTTCTTGCCTTTTAAACCCTCTAAAAATTGGCCCCCCTTCACTTCCCTTCTACAGTAAATGCCTCACAGTAACCTTGATTTTTGCTTGTTCTTTTTTTACAGAAAAAATTTTTACAAGTTGAAATTATTATTATTATTGTGTGTGTGTGTGTGTGTGTGTGTGTGTGCGTGGTGATCAGCATTATGCTACAAATGCTGTTGATTGAACTTTTATCGAACCCGGAGTATTCCTTTAAGAAAGTAAATAGGGTTCATTTTCATTTCATGTTGACTAAGAACTTTTGAACATCTAACATCACAACGCAGGATGTGTTGTTGTGTTCAAAAACAGCAAGACCAGAACTGAATGCAGAGGTCTTTAGACCCAATTTTAACGGAATGATTTTTAATTTGACATATCACCTTAAAAACTTGCCACTCGTGGTGAAAAAAAACAAAACAAAACAGTAAGAAGCATCACATCTGCCAAAGACCTCCATCTAAAGCATTGTGACGAGGAGGAGGGCGGGGCCAGGCCGTGACTATGCACGCCCGGCCCCCAGTCGGGCTAATCAGCCGAGGAGAGGGATAAAGGCAGCCGGTTGCAGCAGTTCGAGAGAGAGAGAGCCACACGCAGCTGCCGTGTGTGCGTTTGTGTTTTGTCTTTATGTTTTAAATTTTCATTAAATTATTACTTTTATGGTTCGTCCAGTTCCTGCCTCCTCCTTTCCAATTTTATCCTTGTTACAAGCATTTTTGCATTTCCAACAATTAAAAAACAGCACAGACGGACACATTAACGCATCTTGTTTGAGCGGCCCATAACAGAAAAAAAAAACATGCATTTTAAAAAATGTGGTTACATCTAAGCTGGTTTTATTCAATTCAAACATGTTATTTAATCTGACTTACTTTACAAATTGGTTTGCACCAACGAAAGTGTTTTTTTTTTTTTTTTTTTGCATTAGATCAAGTAGAACTGTATCTTTGTGGTATAGTAACAATTGCACATTACCACTTCTTTCAGTGTGTGTTAAGATGCACTAAACTCTCACCAAGCACTTTCTTAGATGTCGTCACACTACGAACATCACTTTCATTGCAACAATAAGTGGCAAGGTCGCCCTTCCTTCTTATCTCTTTCCTAGCTAGCTGTTTGGAAAGGACAGGACAGACCATCACAGAGAGAGTGAAGCATTGTCGTTACAGAGGGCCTGTGGTCCTCAGGGGCCAAGAGACCAGGATCAATCTCCATATGCCTCTGCATTCAGTCTGTATTCAGAGTGTGAAGAACTACCCCTCATCACATCTCTAAATTTTGGATGAGATTGTTTTACTTTCATTCCCAACAGTTACTCGTGCCTCATAGGTGAAGAGTAATGCATGTGCCACTAAAAACACCAAACAGAAATAATGAGCGTTTTCAAACAAGTTTCACAAACACACCCCGTCTGCCATTGCTCCAAAAAATAAATAAATAATAATAATAATAAATAAAATAAAGAAAAACGATAGTCCCGCTCCAAACTCACAACATTGGTTGAGCTAATGTTACTGGGTCGAGCTGGTCTCAACGCTCAAACAGAGCAGTGATTTGAAAACGCCACAGAGCCACAGTGTCTACATTTTGGGAAACTCAACCTACAAATAGCGTACTTATAGTTGTCTTTGTATATAAAGCTGGTATAGGAGAAAGTACTTTACCATCATAGTCACACACATCAGTTTTAATTGTTCCATCTGTTTGGTTTATGTAAACAGCTATGACGAGATGTGTTGTGACAGGTTATGCCAACATTTTATTGCTTTGGATTTAATCCAGCTAAGGACAAGGAATTTTCTTTTAATAGCAATTACTTCTAGTCCTTCTAGTTGGAATGACAGTGTCGCTGTCTAGTTGGAATGACAGAGTTTGGCAGTTAAACAACCACAACATTTTCCACATATGGAATGCACAAGCTTGATTGAGTGGAATACTTAACATACTCTTGGGTGGAATATAACATATCAACTTGTATATTTTATTTCTGTCAAAGGATCCATGATAATTGATGCAGATTTGAAAAATGACTTATGAGCTTGTGTTTTGCGATTTACCATTGGGAACATCTGAGTTTAGTTTACAAGAAGAGCTAATTCCATCATAAATGGTGTTCAAACATAATACCCCGTCAATAAACTGTAGCTTTGAAGCACGCAATGCCGTTTTGAGGAGGGACCTGGAATTTGTCTTGTGACTTCCCACAGAGCAGCAGTTGAAGAAAGATGTAGTGTTGCCTTTTTTGCCTAATTTTCTGAAGGCTAATTACAGTCCTCCCAAGACAAGGCACGCTCTCTACCCTCCTTCTAGTTTTTCATTTTTTTCTTCTTCTTAAGGAGATAGTTCACCCAAAAATTAAAATTCTTTTTTCATTGACTTACCCTCATATTGTTTGAAACCTGTATGGCTTTCTTTCTTTGGTGGAACACAAAAGGAGTTGCTATGCAGAATAGCAGCCTCAGTCACCATTCTTTTTCATTGTATGGAGAAAAAAAACAAGATGCAATGAAAGTGAATGGTGACTGAGGCAAACATTCTGCCTAGCATCTCCTTTTGTGTTCCATGAAAAAAAAATAATAAAAAAAAAAAAAAATATATATATATATATATATATATATATATATATATATATATATATATATATATTCTGGTTTGGAGCTACATGAGGATGAGTTAATGACAAGATTTTAATTTTTTGGGTGAACTGTTCCTTTAACATATGCTCTGCTGTTTCTCTCTCTCTCTCTAATCAGCCCTACACATGCCATTTAACTTCATTTGTGTGCAGGCATCTTGCTTTTAACCTCTTAAATTAGTCGCCCGAACATCAGAGCTCTCCACTTAAAAAAAAAAAAACTTCAACCTCAGATGTATAAAGCTGAAACTGGGTCACTGCTGACGTCGACCAGACACTGTGTGCAGAGATTTAATGTGAGAGTCTCTGGTTTCTGAAATATTTTTGAGGGTGACATCAGGTAAAGGGCAAATTAGACTCCATGCTTTTGTTACTTCTGTTACCGGATTGAATGAAAATGGTCCCAAAGCAGCTTTACAGGGGGTCAAGACGAAATCCCCAGTGAGCAAGCACAAGGTGTTTGTGGTAATGAAAAACTCCCTGGAAGTAAAGGAGATTGGGCTCCAAGGTGAGGCTGTCATTTCATGTTCACTAGGCAAGAATGACTTTCATGACGTTTTATGTAATAATTTATAATTCGTCCAAGTACAGTAGGCTATAAAAGGTATTTGGACGCTGAAGTCAAACTATGAATGGAAATTATGTCATCATCATCTCACTCTGTTGTTGTTTCAAATAGGGCTAGATATTGATAAAGATTTTCAGATTCAATTCGATTCTGATTCACAAGTTCTTAAGTATCGATTTAAATGGTATATTTCAGTTATAATGTCCATCTTGCTTACACATGAAATATATTTTCTCCCAGCTAATGCTGCTGTTAATTATACAGTGAACCTTCTAATTTGGCACATTCGAAAATTATATTTCATTTGTTTTTCATCATTTTGGTCACATTTTAGCTTTTTAAAAATGTACAATCCATGTAGCCCATCAATAATAATGACATTATATTGCATACATTATGTTTTGTTAAATAGTTTTTGTTTAATGCATAATTTACACTAAATATTTACATTGATTTGTAGAACACATGCTAAAAAGGGTTATGTCTCTTTAAGAAAACCGGCAGTTCTGTAAAGAGCATCTGTAAATGAGCACGTATTTTACTGAGAGAGGACTCTAATGGCTTCTTAACTTATCTGTGCTATTTGTGATTAGAATTAAATGTTTATGTTTTGTTGTTTTTGATCAACAACTGACTGTAAAGTACAGAAAGGATATTAAAGGGACACTATTCAATGACAAATGAATTGCATGGATCTCATCTTTGGACACACATTACACAGAGTCTAATCAAACTTTTACTCTCAACATGCAGTGAAGGGATGCTGAACTTCTTAGCCAATGTACTACTCAGTCACTGGTGAGTAAAATCTGAACATTTACAGCCAGTGTCTAATTACAGACATTTTTAGCCACATAGCATGAAATTTGGTTTCATATGTGAGTGATTTACATGCATTGTTGTGCAATAAAAATGTAAGTTGTTATTCACTAAAAATTCTGCCTTAAAAATCTTGCTTTACAGCCATGGTCACCATCTCCTTTATTGTTCAACGAAAGAAAGAAAGTTACACAGGTTTAGAAACTAAATGTGGGTGAGTAAATGATGACAGAATTTTCATCTTTGGGTGAACTATCCCTTTAGTGACTTGAACTACACCTGTGACTATTCTACTTGTTGACTTTGTATATCCACTAAAATCACTTTGAGACCAGCTGGTTAAAAGACATTGCAAAAATGCATCAGAAAAGACAAGTTAGTTCTGAAAAAAGTGCTAGAATCATTTCTTTGCAGATGCTTGGTTTGACATTTTGTTGTCTAATGCAATGCCATTTATTCATATTTACAAGTGGAGCTTAAGTATGTAAATACTTTTTGAAACCACTGTACATGTAGTCTTCACTGAAAACTTGATAAATATGGGTTCAGACCATTTCTGAGTGAGTTTGCATATAGATAATGTAATTGTTCGTGGTCCACAGGAATGTGCTGTACCAGCATTTCTCTCCGCAGCTGTGTGGTTGCATCACTCTGAATGATGTGCTGTGCTTTGAAGCTGACTCCATTCCACACTGTGTCCTGTAATACGTGAGAGGGATTTGGAGCTCAAAGTGCACACTAAAGCACAGCACAATGAAGGATCCAGGCCCCGCCCCGGTCCCTTTCTTTCCGGAAGTGCATGAGGAGCTGACAAGATCATGGGAGGCACCTTTTACTGCCCGGTCCCGGTCTTTCAGCTCCCCCGCTCTCACTACCCTCGATGGTGGAGTGGCCAGGGGGTATTCGGTGATCCCCCAGGTGGATAAGGCGCTCGTGGTGCACTCGTGTCCGCAGGCGGGGGCACCCAAAGCTCCCGTCCAGGGCCTGTAGGTTTACGTCATCCCTGACGATTGTGGCCTGCGGTGCCACTGGACAAGCCGCCTCCGCCCTGCACGCCATGGCTCTCCTGCAAGTACACCAAGCCAAGGCACTAAAAGAACTGCACGAGGGTAGTTCTGACCCGGGATTGATGCACGAACTGCGCTCGGCGACCGACCTCGCTCTCTGGGTGACGAAGGTCATGGCGCGGTCTCTCGGGCAGGCGATGTCCACCCTGGTGGTCCAGGAGCGCCACCTTTGGCTCAACTTGGTCGAGATGGGAGAGGCAGACAAGGCACAGTTCCTTGATGCCCCCATTTCCCATGTTGGCCTGTTTGGCGACACCAGCGAGGACTTTGCCCAGCAGTTCTCGGCGGTGAAGAAGCAGATGGAGGCCTTACAACATATCCTGCCCCGGCACGGCTTAAGACTCCGCACCCTGTCTGGTCATCGCCAAGGGCGTCCTCCTGCGGCAACGACACTGGCTCCGCCGCAGCCCGCCCCCGTGGCCCGGCTCCGGCATGGTGCCCTCCGCAGGAAGCAGATGTCTCGCGGCCGGCTGCCAAGAACCCGAGGGAGGCTTCGAAGCCCCCCCGAGACGGGCGACCCAGGGGCGAGGAGACCCGCTTCTCTGGAGCTGGTCAACAGACCACTCCATCCCCCAGTGGAGGACCGGGAGGAGAATCTACGGCTGCATTGGCACATCAACTGCCTAGAGTTGTTGGCAGTACTGCTCGCCCTGCGGAGGTTCCGGTCATTGATCCAGGGCAAGCAGATGTTGGTCCGGATGGACAACACAGCGACGGTAGCGTACATCAACCGTCAAGGCGGTCTACACTCCCGGTGCATGTCACAACTCGCCCGCCGTCTCCTCCTCTGGTGTCAGCAGTGCCTCAAGTTGCTATGAGCCACTCACATCCCGGGAGACCTCGACACCACAGCAGACACGCTGTCATGTCAGGTTACCCTCAGGGGAGAGTGGAGACTCCACCCTCGGGTGGTCCAGCTGATTTGGAGTCGATTCGGTCGAGCACAGGTAGACCTGTTTGCTTCCCGGGAATCCTCCCACTGTCCGCTTTGGTACGCCCTGACCGAGGCACCCCTTGGTATAGATGTACTGGCACACAGCTGGCCCCCTGGACTACGCAAATACGTATTTCCCCCAGTGAGCCTACTTGCACAGACCCTGTGCAAGGGAACGAGATGTTGTGTCGATGTAGTGACACTAGGGGTCACTCTTGGGAGCCCCAAACACCTCTGCTTTTTTGAAAAAAGGCCAATGAGAATTGCCGAGTGGAATTTGCATGCCACTCCCCCGGACATACGGGTATAAAAGGAGCTGGTATGCAACCACTCATTCAGGTTTTGTGCTGAGGAGCCGAGACCAGGTCCCGGCCATTTCAGCGGGTAGTTCAGCGTTGTGGACATAAAGTCTCGTTCCCTCCATCAGGAACAAGTCGAACGGTCATACAGGAACAAGTCGACTGCCCAACAATAAGGAAGACGCAGTTTACCGACAGGGAAATGATTTTGCAAAAGATATCACATGGGGTCGCCTGGGGGAACCAGCACATGTGGAACACCTACCTCAGTACAGGGTCTCATTAGCGCATGTACTAGGCCGGTAGCAAGTTTCTCTGCAAACTCAACTGCCAGAGGGCAAAGGAGAAAGTTCATCAAGGGATCACAGTCTGTGAACACGACTGGGAGTCAAGAGTGCACGTCTTCACATCAAGGGAGGGGAAAGGCGCTATGCGCAAGCGGTACACCCGGCCAGCTGTCCCGGAACTTACCTTGTAGAACCTCGCAAAGGTGTTGGGTGCTGCCCAGCCCGCTGCTCTGCAGATGTCTGCCAAAGAGGCGCCACTGGCCAGGGCCCAGGAGGCCGCCACACTCCCTGAGAAAGAAGGTCCTTCCTCAGGGGAATTTGCTGGGGGGGGGGGGGGGGCTGTCAAGAGGAGTGTGAGATCCAAGAACAACATCTGGGTGGGCCAGTAGGTTGCTACTAGGACGACCTGCTCCTCGTCCTCCCTGACCTCCATCAGGGAACGGAGGTTACGAAAGTGACCATTACGTTTTCCATGCCTTCATTATTTATTTTTGTTTTATTTATTTTTATTTTACTTTTTAAATGCATTAAATATATATAGATTTGCCACTAACCCATTATCCCAGACTCACATTTTAAATCTAGAAATCCATCATTAAAAAAAATATATATATATATATATATATTAGTTAGCTATCATTTTTTAAAAGAATGATAATCTAAACAAAGAATACACACACCATGTGTTTCAATATCAATGATCTTTATATATGAGAGAGAGAGAGAGAGAGAGAGAGAGAGAGAGAAATTGGAGACAACAATATCAGCAATATGATTATCATGCCTGAGTTGCTGCAATGAAAAATAAGACACATGGTGTGGAAAGAAAAAGATTTTAACAGAATATTTTTATTGTGCATCATTTCTGATCAAGCTGTAATTTTAGTCAAATTATGCAAAATGTGTCAAAATATATGTGTACTATGAAATTAGGCTTAGCAAGACAAAGGCATCTGCCATTTTATTCCCAAATGTATTATAATGTAATTTCAACCACAAAATTAATTGTGATTTGAGATGACAGTTGTTCATGACAAACATTTCTCATGTAATGCATAATCCACCACCATTGTGTCCTTGAGCAAGGCACTTAACTCCAGGTTGCTCCAGGAGGATTGTTCCTGTAATAAGGGCACTGTAAGTCGCTTTGGATAAAAGTGTCTGCCAAATGCATAAATGTAAATGTATGTCCACTGTTGAACATTGTTAAAATAAAGTTCCGGGTTCAATACAAGTAAAGTGCAATAGACAGCATTTTTGACACGTTGATTACCTCAAAAATTTGTTTGACTCGCCCCGCGTTTATTAAAAAAAGCTCATTTCTGTTAGGCATGTACAATGGAAAAAAAATGGGGCCAGTTCATAAACATTTAAATACACATGGGGGAATTCTCTAAGAATCAACTGCACATGGTAAAAGCGCTGTTTTTTTGCATGCGCTGTCTGCACTGATGTAGCACCCCATTCACTAAAGAAATTACGCATATCAGGCAAAACGCGAACGCGCCCCCCAAAGTTTGTGCTGAACGCAATTTGCATACGCAGTTCTGATCTTGTGGGCCAATTCATTCGCTATATAGTGGAGGATGCCAAATACACACTCTGCCGGGACTGCACAACATCACTCCCTACTGTGATCCAGACACCAGAATTTTTAACATGCCGAAAATGCTGAAGTGATTGATAGAAAATGTACACAAACCTCTCTTTTAAATAAAAAAATTTTTAACGCCTGCTTTCATCTGGTGGTAATAGCGCAATATAAATTGCACCAGGCAATTTTTGTGAATGAAGTGCAATCTATTATAAGCCTAATTTACATATAAGAAGGAGTGTTTCAAAACCGAGTGAAATGAGGTTGTAATCAGACGAGTTTTTTTAAGGTGAATTTTAGATGGAGATTTTAATAAGTAAAACATACCTCCCTAACCTACAACTATACCCTAAATCTAACCAAGTGTCCGAAAAGATAAATGAGAGTTTAACAAAACAGACATCATTACCCTTAAATAGCACCGCAGGTAATGTTTTAACATGCAAATTCGAAATGAAAAAAACAAACAAAACACATTTACTGAAGCAACCACGTCATTTCTTGCCACTTCTATGCCACTTTTACTTTAGTGCTTCTTTAGCTGGACTTGAACTGCTGTCATGGAGTCCAAAGTCCATCGCTCTGACAGGTGAGCTACCAAGCAAGCTAAACATATTAAGTGTGTTTATGTAGCTGGGTCTGTAATACAAGTGTTCAAATGTATCGTTTTTCAAATCATGCGTTAAAGTAAAAGTGTTTTGATATCATAAAATAGCATGGGGTGAATAATAGAGTGAAAAGTCAGTTCGCAAAAATGTATATAGAATAACATTCATTCTATGAGACCAGGCTGAAGGAATGACAATGACTTAATTTAAATACTCAAGATGGAATTTCAGCACTGATTGCACCTGATTAAACTAGATCGTGGGTGGTTAGTGAATAAGACAAGTTTTTGCACAGAAATGCCATGCACAAAAGTGGCACAACTTCGCCCCACACTATTTCCAGAGTATCGCTGCAAGACATAAACACTATATGTGTAAGCATGATTTTAGTGTGATAAAATCAAGGATTTACGGCATTCTAACATTTACCAGATTACAGGATTTACCGGGGTTTTGTTGTTATGACTACAGTGTTGTAATATTGTATATACTGTAACTTTATTAATCAATTTTATCACACTAACATCATGTTAACACATACTTTTGAAACAGTGTATTTTTTAACATTTATTAACTGACCCCATTCACTTCCACTCTAAGCGCCTCACTGTAACCACAATGTTACTTTTTTAAAAATGTTTTTTTTATTAGGGACGAGACGTAATTTTTTTTTTTGTGGTAATCAGCATTATGCCAACATTAACACAGTTTTAATCTTAACTTGTATTGAACCCGGAACATTCCTTTTGTTGCCAAACTTGTGAGAGTTAAGAGTCCAGATGGTCTAAAGTGGCCATAATTGACAAAACGCACAATTATGCTACTGTAAATATATGTACGACAAAACCGTACAGCTTTTTCCAAACTGTAAGCCAATATAAAACCTCCTCTCTGCAAGAGCTAGGACATGAGCGCTTCTTTTTTATTCCAATGCCGACCACTCTTTGCCTCTCCCCAACACCCCCAACCACTCATCTAATGCTGCTATTAGCTAATCCCCTTAAATCCTTTTTAATGGAACTGTGCCGTTAACAGCTATTTGGGACTAATTTACTGGTTCCCAGATCACTTGGCACCTTCAAAGCAGTTTCAGCGGTACTATAGCACCATAGCTCGAGTGCCCCTACCGCCTCTGGTGCATGTTTCCCACATCAAGTCCCCCCCCAACGTCCCTTTGTGGCTTTTGCTCCTGTTGGACATGATCTCTCGGTGCAAGGCTGTTTTAAAAAGATTTACAGGCAGCCAAGGTCAGAGCACTGGAGTCAGTCCAAGAGTTTTTTACCATTACAGTCATGGAGCGACTTCTCTCCACGTTGTTTTTTGTGTGTGTGTGTGTGTGTGTGTGTGTGTGTTTTACAAAATTACCATCTACCACAAGCAACTGCTGAGTCAAATGCCTTAATGAGGGAACAGACATCTACCCGTGCATGCTTCCACAATGCCTTGATTCTGTGAGTGTTTTATTTCATTTATTTTTTTCATTACGCCACCCAAGTATTTTTTTTTTTTATGGTTAGATCTGCATTGCGTAGAATAGTTTGTACTGGATTTAATAAAATCAGTCTTATGTCTTGGTCTCAGGAGTGGTTTGAAGTTGTTGTGCTCGAATGTGTATCTAGTTTTACTCTGTGGGAATTGTTGTTATGGCTGCCCTGTTTTCGCCGGCATGATCACTTGGCAACAGTTTTTTTTTTCTTCTTTTTTTGCTGTTTCTAATTAAGGAATGAGTGCATTACAAAAACACAATGATCTTCGTCATCATCAATTATATCAGCTTTTATCAGCTGTATTCTTACAGATGTTCATATTAGAAAATGCAACTATACTTTACTCATTACATTAAAGTCAACATGAAACGGCTTTCACAACCCATTTTACTGCTGTAATGTGACATATTTCCAAGCTAAACAGGATATACGATGAGAAAAATATTTAGGCTGTGACTTGATTTTATCCATTGGGAATTGATTGGATTGTGAATAGTGGTCTTTTTGACAGGTGTTTGGAAAGGAAGGGTTGAAAAGGAAAGTTGTTTCAGAGGTGAAAAAAGTTATTACATTTTGACAAAAAATTACGACAAAAATTATTTTCTTTGGAATTCATGTACACGTATGAATCATGCACAATAAAGCTAGGAATTTGTATCAAGATAGTAAATAGGGTTAATTTTGATTTCAAGTTCACTATAAAGTTGATGTGTGTATTTGTTTCAGTGTTCAAATATTTCGTTAGTTGTTTCAGGAGCTTCATCGGAAGAGTGTAACGCAAATTCTTGATGACCTCACTGGAATACCGCAACACCCGTTCTTCTACTCCCATTCTCTGTATCTAACCTTCTATTGATTTCAAATGGTGTGTAGTTGGAGTTTGCTCATTTGACTTGGCATTGATCGCTCATCCGAAGGCAATAACGACTACGTAGACCACTGCTGTTGGATGTTCCTGTCTTTTGTGTGATCTAGACAGGATGCATGGAGGCAAGCAAATATCGAATTATTATAAAGACGTCTCACTGACAATACTGTCCGTCAGAAAAAAAAAAATGTGTGCTGTGTGGGTTTAGTTATTGAATGTGACAGAGGTTTCTTTGCTTTCTGACTGAGATCTGGAGGTATTGGCACCTTCATTACCATCCCTGTTGTTGGTTTTCTGGCCAGTGGGGCGAAAGACCTGATTGCTTGGAGCAAGCACAATGCTCTTTTGTAAACACTGCCAATATCTTGTAAATGA
This sequence comes from Myxocyprinus asiaticus, assembly GCF_019703515.2. Classification (NCBI taxonomy): domain Eukaryota; kingdom Metazoa; phylum Chordata; class Actinopteri; order Cypriniformes; family Catostomidae; genus Myxocyprinus; species Myxocyprinus asiaticus. Next base: position 37,250,179 of record NC_059370.1, on the reverse strand, counting down.
GAGACAGCACACACACACACACACACACACACACACACACACACACACACAAACACACATACTGGTGCAGCTATCATTATGAGGACTCTCCATAGACATAATGATTTTTATACTGTACGAACTATAGATTCTATCCCCTAACCCTAACCCTACCCCTAAACCTAACCCTCACAAAAAACTTTCTGCATTTTTATATTTTCAATAAAACATTGTTTGATATGTTTTTTTTAAGTGATTTGAATTATGGGGACACTAGAAATGTTTATAGCATAATACCCTTGTAATTATCAGTTTGTAACCTACAAAAATGGCCTCATAAACCACTTAAACCTGCCCCTCCCCCCCCCCCCCCCCCCCCCCCACACACACACACACAAGCATCATATCTTTGTTGGGGAAGGAACTATTTTGAAACAATTGTAGCTTCCTAAGCTATACTTTAAAGTTGCTGCACTGTTAGCTATTAATATAAAAGTGTTGTATGTATTTTTTAGCAATGTATATTAATATGCAGAGACAACTTTAAGTACCATTTGTAGGTTGAATTCCCAAATAAAAGAGTCAACAATGTAGCTTTGTACTGCATTTTACACTATTCTGGTTGTTTAATGGTCCGACATAGGAACACTGGCTCAACCAATGGGGAAAGTTTAGGGTGGGACTACCAATATGACTGAATAATGGAAGATGAGCTGAGTTTTCAGGAAATTGTCATTTTGAAAAGAGTCACTATTTCTGCATTTCCATCTAGTGCCACTAGTGGTGCATACATTACATGTTATCTAAAGTTTACATTTAATCTTTTTAAATGTAAACTCATATTTAAGAATATATTTGCTTGGGGGCCTGGGTAGCTCAGCGAGTAAAGACGCTGACTACCACCCCTGGAGTCACGAGTTCGAATCCAGGGCGTGCTGAGTGACTCCAGCCAGGTCTCCTAAGCAACCAAATTGGCCCGGTTGCTAGGGAGGGTAGAGTCACATGGGGTAACCTCCTCGTGGTTACTATAATGTGGTTCTCGGTCTCGGTGGGGCACATGGTGAGTTGTGCGTGGATGCCGCGGAGAATAGCGTGAAGCCTCCACATGCGCTATGTCTCCGCTGTAACATGCTCAACAAGCCACGTGATAAGATGTGTGGATTGATTGTCTCAGACGCAGAGGCAAAAGAGATTCGTCCTCTGCCACCTGGATTGAGGCGAGTCACTACGTCACCACGAGTGGCTTAGAGCACATTGGGAATTGGGCATTCCAAATTGGGGAGAAATGCGGAGAAAAAAAAGTAATTTTAAAAAAATATATCTGCTCTGTAGGTCCACACAGTGCTAGTGAATGTTGGCCAGAACATTGAAGCTCCAAAAAGAACTTACACATTACACATCCTAGTGCTTGATGCTAGAAAGCTAGAAAGTGTAACAGAGCTTAAAATCAGGATTGCCAAGGGGACTACTGATGTCAAGATTTATAGTGAAAAACGAGTTACATTTCTCACCTTAAAAAGTTTAAGTTAATATTTAAAAAATATGTAAATGTATTTATTTATGTGTTTGCTTTCAAATCAAGCCAAAACAAGCAATTCTAGTTCATGATGAGATATTCTTCTGTCATTTAATATTTCATTCGAGGTCATTCACATAGCATGTCAGTATGAAACAGGACTGATTGTCCCTAAATGCATCTGAATCATTTTTGTAAGTGTTCCAATGTTTTTATTGAGCCTCTTGTTAACATCCATTTGGGAGAATTCTTTGAAATACCGAGAGTTCTGGGGTGACGTTGGAAAAGGCCGGCAATTGAGAGAATACAAAGACTTTCATTGTAAGCGTCCATATCCTGCACAAAGTGGTAGCGCCCAAACCCACATGCCCCCATCACTAGAACACATAGTGTCTTTTTATTATGACCCCATTAAACTGTATTTACACTACTGGTACCACCTAAATAAACAATCAAACAAACAAACAAACACACAGTTAGAATACAAACACTCATACAGACATCCATGTATATCTGCCAAGATTTCATGGAAGGCAGCTATCCTCTCTTTTGCCAAGACTTTGTGTTTTAAAGAGACAGCTGTCACTGAAGCACTTAAGTATGTCAAAGTAGGTAATCTCTGCTTGTGTTGAAGTAAAGAAGGCCACGGGAGGCAGAAGAATGCTGCTATTTTTCCCAAGATGCTGCTTCTGGACAATTAATAAATGACCATCACAAAGTCTCTGCTATCCCTTTAGACTTTTGAGTGCTGATAATCAAGATCAAAAAGTGTATGACATCATTTAACTACCTAATTACACTCTAAATACTTTAATCACAACATGAATAATAGCATATGTGTATATGATGTATTATGTTTGATTCCCTGACACTTTTAGAGTGTGATAGCTCTTACCAGATCAAGAATATTTATTGCAGAGAAGTTGCCCTTTTCTTAGTTTAGGAGACTTAATGGAGTTCTCAGTAATGTTTCATTCAAGTATCTACTTTAAGATATTTCATCTATAATTCCTTAGGAAAAAGTTAAAAATAGACACAAATTAGTTAATTGTGGACATAGAGTAAGATTGTAGAGCTATACATTAATGTATGGGACAGCACAGATTATTTGGTTTTGGTAGAATTTGATGAGAAATGTTTGAGTTCATATTGAAATCTATGAATTTTTATTGCAGACATTGTATCTGCAAATCTGAGCACAGTAAGAGACATTGTCAGGAGAAAAACAGGAGACTTAAACTCTATATTTATTCTTCATTTAATACATTTGCAGAGAAAAGCCTTCTAATTTTTACAGGGAACCGATAATGTGGCAGTCAAACAATTTCAAGGATTTATTTTGTAACTTAGTAAATCCTGAAACCACTTCTGTAAGACTAGATATGTTGTAGTGTTTATTTATTCCAATAAACATGTTAATTAGCTATGTAAAGTTTTAACCTTCAAATAAGTATGTAATAAATCACTCATAAAGGGCTTATTCATCATTTTAAGAAATGTAAAATGTCAGCAATTAACGTTTCAAATGGCAGTTTTTCTCTCTTTCTCACCTTCCCCCTAGCTGTAGCTGCTGTGTAGAATGTGTGTCTGGATGCGGTCCAGCGTTCTCATGCCTCAGTCGAGTGGTGGAGTTCACACAACAGCTCTTTGTGTGAGCCCCAGATGGATTTTCCTTCACCTCGTCTGGGAGGTTCACATGCTCCTCTCTCTCAAGAGTGCCCCATTCAGATCTCTCACTCTTAAAACACTAGAGCAGAGCCACGCTGACCCATATTCCCATCCAAGTGCTGCCTCGAGAATCACACTCACATCACCTGTACAGTGAGGGTGTAGAGAAAAGCATTAGAGGAGGATAGGGGGCTCAAATGGATATTGAGAAACCAAAGCATTTAATTAAAGATCCCATTCAATCTAAACTGGACTTGTATGGCTTTTAGTCCATCCGTTAGCTTCAAGGTCATCTGTATACAAGTGCACTCCTAAAAGTTGATAAAAATCAACCTTTAGCAGATATACGATTTAAAACTTGCAGTCTTTCAGTGAAAGAAAATTAACCAAATTTTGATGAGTCATGTTGTTCGCACGAGCGTGTATGCAAAGTGTTGTCCAATTAAATGAGTTGAACACCTGTGCATTGAACTTCACTAAAGGGTTAATTATTTACCTCACTCAAAAATATCCTATACGTATATATGATAATTCAGCTATATCCACAACATAAATGCGATATCACAAAGTACATCTGCACAATGGAGCGAATGAACAGGTGAACTTGAACTAAGTTACGCGCTAGACAGAATTCGTAAATTGAGTTGTTAGTATGCAGTTTCCTTAAAAACACGCTGCATCAGGGCCTGGGTACCTCAGCGAGTATTGACGCTGACTACCACCCCTGGAGTCACGAGTTCGAAGCCAGCAGCAAACGAAATTCGCCCAGTTGCTAGGGAGGGAAGAGTCACATGGGGTAACCTCCTCGTGGTCACGATTAGAGGTTCTCGCTCTCAGTGGGGCACGTGGTAAGTTGTGCTTGGATCGCGGAGAGTAGCATGAGCCTCCCATGCTGTGAGTCTCCGCGGTGTCATGCACAATGAGCCATGTGATAAGATGCGCAGATTGACTGTCTCAGAAGCGGAGGCAACTGAGACTTGTCCTCCGCCACCCGGATTGAGATGAGTAACCGCGCCACCATGAGGACCTACTAAGTAGTGGGAATTGGGCATTCCAAATTGGGAAAAAAAAATAAATAGAATAAAAAACACCCTAAATCTATCAAAAAATCCTAATCTGTCTAAACGCGAGGAAGTTACAGCAGAGTTACTTCTGAAAAATAGTAAATAATACTGCAGTATATTCGTTATATGCTATTAGTTCAGGAGTTCTGGTTTTCAGGACAGTTTTCTCATGTTGTTTAATCTTACATATTAAATATTAATTAAAAAAATATAACATAAAACCCATTAAATAATTCATGTTTAATATGTTTGATGTTGGTTTGTTTAAATATATGTTTTAATAACGGTTTGTACGTTTTCTTTTTATTTTATTTTTTTACATTTTTCAAAATTGCGAATATTTGATTAAAGTTTGATCTGTTGCAGTGTGATAGCCTCATTAAATGTTTTTTTTTTTTTTTTTTGTCATTTTGCATGTTATCGTCAACTAAATATATTTATACTAACATACGTAAACTAATATATACTGTATGTAATAAGTATAATAATATGTTCTTTTTTTTTTTGCTAAAATTAAATGCCATACTAGTCATAAATAAGTAAAATGTACTAAAATTAATGAATATGACATGATGAAATATTGACTAAATTTAAAGAACATTTTTGTCACAGACAAAAAATTATAACTAAAATAAAAAACTGTATAAATTAACACTTGTCCACCACAACTTCCTGTTTCAATAGAAAATATGTCAACAAAGGGAAAGAACATGTTGTTCATCCAACTATTTAATGGGGTCTAATTATGCAGGTTAGCGTGCTCTTTTCTGCCTTCATTTGTGTTTATGAGGAGACATCTTACAGCTATTTTAAGAAGCTGAATTGTATAATTTCTGTGCCATTAGCTACACCAAATGAAATAGCAAAAATTATGATTTTCAAACTTTTTTACCTAATGCATGTCTTCCATTGGTCAATAAAGAGAGTGTCCCTCCCAAACTTATATAGTTATTTGAGGCAATGTTGCTATGTCAGGCTAAGCAGGCTGCTCAAACAAAAAGAGTAAAGTTTTGAAAGTTTCACAAAGTCCTAGTGGTTACACTTTTCGCGGGAATCAACCTAATGGCTTATTGTTAGATGTCTCTGCATATTAAACTGGGAAAGAATAAACTATTTAAACACTGAAAACATTACACACATCATCTTTAACTACTGTCATTACCAGAATGATGCTGCCTACAAAAATGGTCCATTGTTGAAAATGTCATTATAATAAATCTCCAAACAACAACCGTTTAGTCAAGATGACTTTATTGCTGACATTAGTGCTCATGCTTTACCAGGTCAGAGGTCAGTTTTGATGTTAGGCTGAAAAAATCTAGAATTGGATCCGTGGTTGTGCACAAGGTCATGTGTTAACTGCCCAGCACATAACTCTATCACGGCTATAATAGCCTTGCATGTGCTATGCTGGTTGTGCATCATTTAACATTATTTGTTTATTTACTGCTTATATGTTGAAAGCCATAACTGATGCATTTCCATTTAAGAGGGGCTGTGGTGTTATTAATGTCACAATAACATGTGAAATGAATGGAGAATGGTAATAGATTTATCTTTCTACTTTTGCTTTCTTAGATTAACGTAGACTTTAAAGCAGTCATGTCATGAGGAATCAAAGTTTCCTTGATATGTTGACATATAAGAGGTCTTTCTACTATAAAAACATACTGTAAATTTCAGAACTCAAAACTTAATCCCCAGTGCAATAAAAGCATTTATTGAAACCAAGCTGCCAAAACACCTCGTTCTCTACTTCCGTGATGAGGTGTCTTGGCAGCTTCGTTTCAATAAATGTTTTTATTGCACTGGGGATTAAGTTTGAGTTCTGAAAATTTTGATAAGTATAATAATATGTTATTTTTGTTGACTAAAATTAAATGCCATTCTAGTCATAAATAAGTAAAATGTACTACAATTAATGAAATATTGACTAAATTTAAAGGACATTTTCGTCACAGACAAATTATAACTAAAATAAAAAAACAATATAAATTAACACTTGTCCACCTCAACTTCCTGTTTCAATAGAAAATATGTCAACAAGGAGAAAGAACATGTTGTTCATCCAACTATTTAATGGGGTCTAATTATGCAGGTTAGCATGCTCTTTTCTGCCTTAATTCATTTGTGTTTATGAGGAGACATCTTACAGCTGTTTTAAGAAGCTGAAGTGTATAATTTCTGTGCCGTTAGCTACACCAAATGAAATAGCAAAAATTATAATTTTCAAACTTTTTTACCTAATGCATGTCTTCTATTGACTTCCCTACGTCACTAGGGGTACTCATTAATTCATGACCGCCTCTACAGCAACAACATCAACGCCTACTTTACATCATCGCACCCTTGGCCCCGCCCACTGGCCCTGGGGCATAGATCGTAAACACAGAGAGAGAGAGAGACAGCAGGGCAAACTGTTTGGCCTAGTGTGGTCTAACTATTCCTAAACACCAAATGGGACCCATCTGGACTATTTTGAATTATTTTTGTATATAAACATGGACTACATAGATGTCTTTGACTGTTGTTATGCCTCTGGTGTCACTTTTAAAAGACGCGGTGTCAAATTACAACTCAGTTTTAAGCCATTCAGTTACATTCAGCTGCTGCCACTTTTTGTGTGCATAAACTGCTCAACATACTGTTCTTTTGACCATCTGTGCTATTTTTAAGTGTTGGTGTATTTAAACACATACTAAATGGACGTCTTTAACCGTTTTGATGCATTTCTGAGATGTGCACCTCGGTACAGGATGATACTGGAAACTGGATGTGTGCATCTTCGTTGTGCTTTGGACTATCACTAGGCGTCATGTGAATGTGTCTTGAGTGTATTTCAGCATGGATTGCTTGTGAACCAGTCATAAAACGATTCAAGCTTTGCAAAGGAATTGTCATTGAAGGGTGGGGCAGTTAAAAACACTATTGGACCTGATCAAAAATGTAAATAAACAGTTCCATTCATGAATATTTCAAATGTCATGACTGTTTGATAGTTTATGGTGCTGAAACCTTGTCTACGCTGGGCGCATCCTTTGACGCAACCTGACGCAATGACTTGAGGCTGTCTACAACGGGCGCGTCGACATGAACTTTCTAAACCATTTATTTGTGTTGTTGTTGGCAGTAGTAGCGCCATCGCAAAATAGAATGGGAGATCTGTTTATTGTTTACTGCAACGGATGCTTCCATGGTAGACAGCATCATTGATTATAATGGGTTCTATTGCTTTTTACGTGTGGTGCCTATCATGTCCAGTTGTGTTTGAGATGAACAGTTTGATATATTCCGATGCAATGTGTTGGATGTGCGATATGTGTTAACCCTGAAATGTAGTTTTATAATATTGTGGAATTGTTCATGTTCTTTCAACAGAATTTCAAATATGGCTGTATTTGAAGGGCTGCACGATGTTAGCCATTCAGAACAGTGTGCGTTTACATTGACGTTTAAAGGAGGAGCTGAGGCCAAAACCGAGCTTGGTGGAAAATGATAATATATTACTAAATTATGACTGTTTTGGTGGGAAAAAACTTCACTAACATTATCAGTGGACCTCAGGGAAGATTATAAAAATAAAAAAGAGCATTTCATGACCCCTTTAACTGTGTTAGTGTACAAAGTGAAGCACACACACATTAGGTTATTTATTTATGGAGTACTTCAACATTCAGATGCTTTAAAATGAGGGTGCTGGTACTTATGAGCCTTTGAATAAAGAGAAGGATTTAAATGCAAAGATCAATACTAGAGTAAAGGCCTGAGTGTTAAGAAGAATGTTGCTTATTATGCAAATAATCAGTGGGGGGTGGGCTTGCGTGCTTAGATTCTGAAGAACGCTGTGCAACTAATGATGTGCTGCACAGTCTAAAAGAAAACAATTATTATAAAAGGGACTTTTTGTTGTGAGCAAAAGTGGTCTAGCTTTGGACACTCTTTTACAGAGAGGAGAATACTGTATCTTTATGCCTGCCCCAAATTAAGAAGCTGTTTATTTTTTGTAGATCAGTACACAAGCACAAATAGCAATGGCATGCAAACACCGAATAGATTCTAAATAGAGCGTCTCACTATTCTTGTGATCACACTTTGCCAGGTTTCATAAATATTGACATCAAATGCAGAGTTGGCTTGCATCTCAAAACAACACAACTGGTCTAGTCAGCTAAAATTCATGATAAAAACCTTTTCTCTTTATAGTGGCAAATGCAGTCTTCACATCTGTCCATTCTGGGAGAGATTCAATACCTGAACAATCACTTACAAAGTTGTTTTTTTTTTTTTTAGTTAACACGTACAGTATACCACGCTTGGTGTGCTTGCATATCCTGTTCTCTCATCCTCATGTTCCTTATGCTGTAATGTGCTTTCAACTGCTATGGAGCACTAAATATATACAGTTTAAACTGGGTGGTTCTTCAGCTAAGGGCAATTAAATTTCTCAGGGATTTATTTTTAATAAAAATAACAGATTTTATCTTTTTTATTTTTGTTATATGAAGGTGACATTAAAACTTGACTTTTTGAAATGCATTTTATGTATTGTTTTTTTTTTAATTATTTTTTTTAATTATTATTATTGTTTTAGCCTTGTCCCAGACCCATCCTTTCAATATTAAACTGTTAAAATCCACTTTAAAAATAGACATTTTTACATGTTTGCAAAGATTGAAATAAACATAAATAATTTCTATATTTATTGTTGAAAATGATTTGACATTTTTTTTTTAAATTGCGACTGTCCCACAGTTTGGTGTGGTTTCCGCCACACACAAACAAATTTGCCTCTGATTTTTTTTTTTTTTTAAGTTAGTGCACCATATCATGTAAAAAGTGTGAAAATATTATTTAATTGTGTGTATTTTGGATACATAATATAAGCAGAAGCCTGCAATTATATTTAAAAAACTTTCAAAAAGTAATTTTCATTACTGTCATTTCCAACACAGAAAAAAAACATAACAAACAAAAAAAAAAAATTTGGCCAGTGAAAAAATAAAGCAAAAACAAACAAAAAAAAAAAAAAATAGGTTGGTTACAATGTTGCAAATTATATCTGGTGAACATATACCAATAACACAACAAGTGAAAATATTCTAGTGCTTGTCCTTCAAATTAGTGGACCGGAATTAACTGTTGTAAAACAATTTTTTAAATATGCAGTATTTAGAGTGTTGTGGGTAGTTGTATCATGAACAATTTAGACTTTAATATATAAACCACTAAATTTTGGCTAAGTTTATAGTTTCTCAGCTAAAAAGAAGTTTGTCATTAATATTGTTGAATCACTCTGCAGTTTTAAAGGTAATAATGGAAAGAAACTGATAGTCTCTCAGTAGTAATGCAAATGTTCAATTTTTTTTTTTTTGTCCTTCATTTCAGACTAACAAAGGTGACGCCCTGGCCAACCGGGTCCAAAACACACTCGGAAATTATGATGAGATGAAGGAGCTCCTGACCAGCCATTCCAACCAGAGTCACCTTGTGGGCATTCCTAAGAACTCTGTTCCCCAGACTCCCGTGGAGAAACCCGACCAGCCTGGCTTTTTCCCTGAGGCTCAGCGGAGCCGAGCTGCCCCCTCCCAACCTGGAAGCCACAGAACTTCCATGCCCCCACCCCCTGCTAACACACTGTCGGCATCTAGCGTTGTACATGGGCATCCAAGCAACAAAAAGTCACGCTCCTCAGACTGGTCCCGAGGGGGTCACAGTTCAGGTAGCACCCAGAGTGCTCAAGCAGTCGCCCGGGGGAAGCACTCCAGTCATGAACAGACCTCTAGCAGACACGATCAGGACGAAGAGGACTCAAGTCCCAATCCCACTGGATCTACAACTTTGACAAACTCCAACAGGAAGCAGGCACCATCCAGCAAAGGATCAGCCACAGCTGAGCTTGGACTCGGAAAGTCTCCCGTTGAGCAGGACTCTTGCTCCCATGGCTCCAATTCACCAATGGCCTCAACGTCCCTGCTTCCTAGTGGCCTCTCAACGCCAACATTCCCTCAAGGCCTCCACTGTAAACCCAGCACCGCTGTGCAGCAAAAACCCACTGCCTACGTCAGGCCCATGGATGGCCAGGACCAGGTCCCCAATGATTCCCCAGAGCTCAAGCCCCCAGTGGAACTGGTGGAAGGGTACAACAGCTTGCCATTTGGAGGTCTACTGGACTGCAAAAGCAGCACAGCCGGGACTAAGGGCAAACTTCCAAAGCTGACACTGCCACAATCCGGGGAGGTGAGTGTGACAATTTTTTTTCTTCAGCCAGAAACATACTTTTCGTAAGTACGTGTATGCAAATGTGAGCACTTGGCAAACCAGCTGTCTGGTCCTGCATTCTTGCACTACTGTGGCTGCAGCAAACCTCAGTACTCAAGGGGGCGATAGAGTTACGTTCAAAACTGTTACTCCGCCAAGACCGTAGTTGGCTTGTCCGCTTAATTGCCCCTTGCTGCAACATTGAGACTGCAATGTGTACTTGTGTTGTGTTATGAATTGTGGTGAGACACATTTGGAATGCAACAACTCAAAAAGTCAAGCTTACTTAATTAAAAGCATCTGCGTTCACGTACTTCCGTAGGATATGTTTCAGCCTTTACTCAGGGGCACAGCAACCATTATAACTGGAGGGACATGTCCCCCTGACTTCTAGAACTTTTTAAGGAATTATACATTATATTTTATGAGTTTCACCTCAATGCAAAGAAATTACAGAAGCATTCGACAAACAGTCACTTTGGCATTGGATTGAATGAACATACAGTACATCACTCAAGTAGTAATCTACTATAGCAAGAGCCCACTGCTTTTCATCAAAGATCACTGGGCAGTCAAAATCAGGTATATTGCCATTTGTATACATTGTGAGTGATGATATGAGGTTCATTCAGGAAACGTGAAGGAACATTTAACATAACATAAAGATAAAGGTATAGCTCACCCCAAAATGAAAACTCTGTTAGCATTTACACACTCATGTAGTTCCAAATCCGTAATACATTCTTCTTCCATGGACCACAAAAGGAGATCAGTCCCTAGGGGCCCTAGGTTTGGAACAATATGGGTGAGGTAAATAGGTGAACTATCCCGTTATGCCTACATGGCAGTGAATTACAACAGTTACTACAGTAAAATACAAATGATAAATTTCACTAATTAAGACAGCAATTACATGACAGTGGACATAGATATATGTGTTATTGTAATGTTATGTCACCTAATTAATATTCATGAGCATTCATATTAAATTCCAGATCGTTCCTATGCCCTTGCACTTTCTCAAAAGGGCATCCATGTAGTTGGACAGGCATAGCTGGCAGATAACGCTTTGCTCAGTTGATGTTCCCCTGGCTAGGTCTGTTTTGCATTGAAACCTGGCAGAAAGAGTGGTTGACATAATGGTGTAAGTTCATTAATAATCAGCTAATCAACCTCAGGCTTTCCTGCACACCTAACTATTCCACGAGGAGGTCTTGTTGTTGGCGTGTTTAAATATAAATTTCTTTGTAGCTTTACTGTTTTGAATGAAGGGAAATTCTGACCTCAGCGATTTGCCCATGCTCAGGTTGCTAAAGTATGTAGATATTTGCTCTTTTTGGAGAGGAGAGAACAATTATGGAAACAGTCATTAAATCTGATTGGAACATCTGTATTATTGAACACAAGTAGAATGTCCCAGTTGTAGCCAATGCTTTAAAATGTAGACTATTTCGGAATCAAAATAGTAGTTGCGAGTCAAATAATGCACTTCTTTGTTCAGTTAGTAGATAAGGGTGTTTCCCAACATGCCCTTATTGAAGGGTACAAGGACTAAGACATGAATTTATCTGTCTTTACTGGCTGTGTCTTAAATTGAGGTATATACCCTAATTCCTTTCTTCGTTTGGGCTGTGGTTTGTGTGCACACATCTATAATTACAATAAAATTAACGTTACTAATGTTGCTACAGATCTACACAGTATGATATTATTCTGCTGTGATTAACCCTGCAACATTTTTGGAAACACAAGAGGAAACCACTGGAGTCACTCAAGATGAGTTGGTTAAAAAATATATAACTAGTGATATAATGGAATCATGCCAAATAAATGTATTTTGCAACTTTCATAAAACTTTTCATTAAGTAGCTAGCTATTCATAATAGAGAGGGTTAGTGGTCTTTTGTAAAGCTGTTGTGATGATATATTTTGTATCTTGCTCTAAGGCACAATAATTTTTCATAGAGGATTTGAATGTGTATTTTAACTTTGGCAAATGTAATGATAAACCTGCAAACAGAATTTTCATTTTCTCAGTGCCTGGTTCGTGTGAACTGTTGCAAAGTCTGTTTTGTAAGATAAATTCTTTGCTACAGTATCTCAAAGGTTTATGTTCCTGAGCATGTAGACATATCTACATTTCTTCGCAGTACAAGGGCCCATGCATTCTGAATTAACCCTCCAGAGGTGAAGACATGGGAGCTTTATCACCGGCAATGTTAACTTCATCCCTTCTGTTTGGCTGACACTTAGAGTAGAGTCCTGTTGACCTCGCTCGGGGCGTGATACATGAGCCACGCTGAAGCATTTTACAAGCCATGCAGTGCTGTCCCCTTCCTTTGAATGGCTGCCAAAGGGGGGATTTGATCCCATGGCATCCCATAGAGAGAAATGACTGCACTTCATAGCCCAGAATGGTCCTTTAGGACAGAGGATATCATCAAATACAGTTTAACCATTCGGAGGTCCGAGATTAAAGATAATGCATTGTATTGGACTTATAGTTCTGTTATTAAGCTTTAGGTTTATGTTTGGCTCCTTAAAGATGGAATGTCTTGACGAGCGCAATTTTTGATCCTGTGTTGACATATTTTCTGTTGACTTGTCCATATTTACAATAGCCATTAAGCCTTAATTACGTCACAGCCATGAATCTTTCCTGCTTTTAAAGGGGTTTTGGGCACTCTTTTGGGAGATTAAACCCTCTAAGCACCAGCTTGAGCTGACTGGGAGACCAGCTAAACCAACTCAAGAACAGCTTAGTCAGGCTGAGAGACCAGCTTAAACCAGCTAAGGCTTGCTTGAAAAGACTGGAAGACCAGCTAGACCAGATTAAACAGCTACATCCAGCTTGACCAGGCTGAGCAACAAGCTTAGCCTGGCAGAGAGACCAGTCTAAACTGGATAAGACCAGCTTGACCTGGCTAGGAGACCAGTTAAGAACAGCTTGGCCAGGCTAAGAGAACTGCTTAAACCAGCTAAGACCAGCTTGGCCTGGCTGTTATACCAGCTTAAACCAGCTAATACTAGTTTAAAAAGGCTGGAAGACCAGCTAGACCAGCTCAAGACCAGCTTGGCTAGGTTGGGAGACCAGCATAAATCCAGCTAAGGCTAGCTTGAAAAGACTGGGAGACCAGATAGGCCATCTTAAGACCACCATGGCCAGGATGGGAGATCAGCTAAGACCAACTTAAACCAGCTAAGACCAGCCTGGCCAGGCTGAAACACCATATCAATTGGCTAAAACCAGCTTAACTAGGCTTGGAGACCAGCTAGACCAGCTCAAGGCCAACTTGGCCATGTTAGGAGACCAGCTAAGACCAACTTTAAGCTGGCCAGGCTGAGCGACAAGCTTAGCCAGGCAGAGATACCAGCTTAAACTGGCTAAGACCAGCTTGAACAGGCTGCTAGGCCATCTTAAGACACACTTGGCTAGGTTGGGGACCATCTTAAACCAGCTAAGACTAGATTTTCCAGGCTGAGAGACCATCTTAAACCATCTAAGACCAGGTTGGGGCACCAGCTATAAAAGCTCAAAATTAAATTGGCCAGGCTGGAAGACCAGCAAAGACCAGCCTAAACTGGCTAAGACCATCTTAAACAGCGAAGACCTACAAACCAACTTTACAAACCCTAAACGGATGCAGCAAAGGAATTCCTGCACTTTATATTTGAGGTGGGATCTTGTGAAAGGTAATTTTCCTGTATTTCCAGTGCTGAATTTGAAAAACACCTCATAGCATTGCCTTGAGTTTGTTTGAGCAGTAGGTTGATATTCCCATTGCTCTTACCTTTGGGCTTAATCCACATAATGCAGACAAACCGAATAAGATAAGGTGCGGTAAACAAGAGTGACATATGATTGAACAGGTTGACTTGCTGCTATCCAACCATGGCAAGGCAACCAGCTGTTCTTCCTCTTTGTTCCATGGGGATCTCGATGGCTATCGGCCTCCAAATTGCACAATCGCCCATCTTGAAGCATATGGTGCGTTCGCAGCGTACAGTTAAGCATGTGGCAAAAGCAAAAACCTGGGGAATTTTAATTGGTCTGAGTGAGCCCTCAGACTGGTCCGCTAGCAGGAAAATGGAGATGGATGTTGTTATTGCAGAGAGGGGCATGCGTAGAGAGAGAAGACCCCCGTAGGGTGGGCCCCACTTGGGTCTACGCCACCTTTCCCTGACAGATGAGTCACTGCCTGAGAGTGAAAAGAGAGTGATGCAAAAGGGAAAAAATAATAATAAAATGTGGAAAAAGCAGAGAGTTAGCAAAACAGGGCTAGCAGGATTGAAATAGAACAAGAGAGAGAGAGAGAGTATGTGTAGAGCTGCTCTTTCAAGATGGCTCTTGGGAGAAAAGAAAACATCTTCAAGAACATTGATTTGATTTTTTTTTTTTTTTTTTTCTAGCCTGCCTTGTGTAGCTTTAGTTTGTTAAAATAAGTGGAATCTTTAGAAGTGGCTCTTGTCACCTGTACTCTGTTGTGCTGGCTACTCATTATTCCACAGCTCTTCAGGCTTATTTATCCAGGTTCGCTCTGGCTGAGGTGTTGAATTGTGTAAAAGCTTTTCCTGACTGTACATCCTAGCAGGTTTTCCTTTGTTGTCACATGAGCGAATGGTATTTTATTGTGCTCAGAAATAGCCGGAATTCTCTTTAGTTTTTAGTTTGTTTTTTTAAATAGGAAATATTGTCAGTGGTAATATGCCATTCACATATGAATCGTTCTATTAAGCCTTTTCTTTGAAATGATTCAGACAAAACCTAAACTGTGAAGTGGATGACATGTTGGAACCAAAAACAATAAAACATTTGACACATTAAATATAGACATTTCATTGCAATCATTGCAAAAAAAAAAAAAAAAAAAAAAAAATAAGAAAAAATAAAATAAAAAAATTGCTACATTTGTATTTTTATTAATTTTATTGAAACAAATCCTCTGAATGAAACAGTTTGGTAAGTTTGCTATTTGTCAATAGCTATCAAAATAGCTTTGTGGGATCTTTCTAACTTGACGTCAAAATGAAACGCTGTTCGCATCCCATTTTGCTTCTGTAATGTGATGTATTTCAGCATGAAACAATATATTTAATGATGATTTATCTATCAGGATTTGATTGGATCGTGAAAGGTTGTCTTGATGTCAGGCTGTTGTAGGGGAGGAGTTAAAAAAACAGACCTTGGTGATGTAAGCCGGAAAAAAGTAGTTTCAGAGGCGGAGCAAGTTATTACATTTTGATGAAAGATTGTGAAGACAAACATTTCTTCTCTTTGGAATAATGTGCACCATTTAATCGTTCACAGTAAGACCATGAATGTGTATTAAGGGTACATTTTGATTTCATATTGACTTCATATTGAAATAATGATAAACAGCAGTTTTTAAATATTGATTTCACTGCAAAAATAAGAATATATAAAATGCAGAACGATGCCTTAAACAAATGAACTGATTTGCTCAAATGAATCGACCCTCAACACTAATCAATAAATGTCACAACAGCTTCATAGTGCCTTTCTAGCTTAACTCTATTAATGCCACACATGTCTGCTCTGGTAAAAGAGACTCCAAAAACTGCCATACTTTGGGTTGAAAGAAGCTTGCTCCTCTTGATAGGCATGAAGTGTTGCTTGCGCCACCCCACCACAAAATATTTTGACAAGTTGAGTGCTCAGCGGAGTGATAAGACTGTGCTAAATGGCTTTGGAAGCATTCTGTTATCGCCTGGTGTATTGATTAGTGTCTAGCATGCTGGTGCTCACAGTGAAGGATCTGCCCAGGTTTTTTTTTGTTTTTTTTGTTTTTTTTGCCAGTGTATGAGACATCGACAGGCAGATAAGACTATTGATCCATCCAAAAATGGTTATTGCACCCAGTATTACCCAGGCTTTATGTGACTAATAGCTTTATCACTCAGCTCCTCGAAGCGCAGATTAAACAAGACAGTAATATTATGACGATATTATGCCATGCTGGGATAGATAAAATGATAAATGCACTGAACATGCTGAGAGAGCATGCTAATTTTTTGCTGGATATTCGTTTTTTATTCAGTCATTTTTACACGCTGTAATTATGATAAAGATATTACAGTTAGAAAGTGGTAATTCCTGATGTTTTTTTGTTTTTTGTTTTTTTTAATAATATTTTGCTCTGTAAAGTAGACCATTGTATAAAACAGATGAATGTATTCATATTGATGTTCAATTATAGACAATTTGGGCTCAAACCAATAAAATATGAGCTGTCATGACAATGAATTGTGTGATATCCTGAGGTCTTCACTTCAACACCAACAATCATGCCATGCTCCAAATCACTGAGATCACATTTTTTACCCATTCTGATGGTTGATTTGAACATTAACTGAAGCTCCTAACCTGTATCTATATACCTGAATGATTTTATGCACTACACTGCTGCCACACGATTGGCTGATTGCATGAATGATTGTTGGTGCCAGATGGGCTGGTTTGAGTATTTGTGTATCTGCTGATCTCCTGGGATTTTCACACACAACAGTCTCTAGAATTTACTCCGAATGGTGCCAAAAACAAAAAACATACAGTGAGCAGCAGTTCTGTGGACAGAAATGCCTTGTTGATGAGAGAGGTCAACAGAGAATTGCCAGACTGGTTCGAATTGACAAAGTCTATGGTAACTCAGATAACCGCTCTGTACAACTGTGATGAGAAGAATGTCATCTCGGAATGCTATTCTGAGATGCGGGTTGGCGCTGTTTTGGCGGCACGAGGGGGACATACACAATATTAGGCAGGTGGATTTATGTGACCTGTTCCATCATTTATAGTAACTTTGTGCCTGAAGCAGATTTGGAGTTTTATGCACTAAAGTAAAAAGGGAAGCATTTAAATTATTAACATTTACATGATTATATGTCGACAACTGGAAACAGTTATTTTAAGGTTACTTATATGACTGTAGTCTTCATCTCATCTAAGTGCTCATAATTTTATGCATGTGTTTTGAAATTAATATTCATATTTTTGGAAGTAAAACATTTTTTAATGAGGAAATAATTAGTGAATTTTTAAATCTTAAGTCAAATCATTTGGTCACATGCAATAAATGTGAAATGTTTTGTTTAAAATATATGCAAACAAATCAAATTAAAATTAAAATAAGAAAACATAATGCTTTTAGATATAAAATACTTAAAACAAGTTTTGTTGATGCTTAAATAAAAATAAAAAAAATAAAAAATAAAAATCCCAAAGGGGTAAGACAAAAAACTTAATTCAAGATATATTCTCTCAAGACAAGTCTCATTATCTACTGTATACAGTTTTGCTTCTCAAGTAAATGTATTTGTTTTAAGGAGGTTTACATATTTTTACTGGAAGATAATTATCTTTTTCAGTGTATTGTGTTTTCTGGCCTAGGTGATTACAGTTTCATGAGAAATATGATCCACACCCCTTATTTTATTTCTCACAAGACACCCATCATTATCTTCCATTATAAAGGATTCTTGGTATGTTCAACCTGTACAATCTGAGTGGGTAAGAGACGTGAATGATGTCATGGCAGTGAGGGCTGAAGTCTGGGTCAGGAGTCTGGCAGACGAGTTCTCAACATGCTGCAGTCTCCTTTCTGATTGTTCTTTGTGATCAGATATAATGGAGAAGACAGCGTCTGCTGCATGTCAGTGTAGTCCCTGTGTTTCCCCGACTTCTGATCCTAGATCAGTGCAAATAGATTGTACGATTATTGTAAGATCACAGGAAAATCTCAGCTGCTTATGATATAATTCTGCATGTTAACATTTAATTTTAAAACCCTTGCTGACCTTTGTAAATAGAGGTTACTATTGTATCATAGGGGTGGATGCTATGACAACAATCACTGTAAGAGTAAAGGCTGAAACATACTTTACACAAGTACATGAACGCAGACTCTTTAGCTGCACAAGCTTGATTTCCTGCATTGTTGCATTCCAAAAGTAGTCAGGCCACAATTCATAACACAGGCGCTATGGCAGACATCATTGTGAATTGTGCAAGTTTTCTCTTTGTTAGTGGCACACAATTATTAAGATATAGCATTTTTTTTTAAATTAATAGAACCATATAAAGTCTATTTGTCCATTAGAATAAAGCATGGTTGGTTTTAGCGCTCATGCAGTGGCGTCTATCAATGACAATGGCTCAAGCTTTCCCCGGCCAAGCTAGGTTATTAAAACAGTGTTTGCCGTAACAGGCAGAGAGGTCTTTATCTCACAGAGCTCGGCCCCATCACACAGGACAGAAAGTCATTTCCAGGAACATTTCATTACAGCAGGCTGCCAAGACTCACAAAGCAAGAAGCCACCTCCCCCCAGAAAGCATCCTCAGCCATACTGACTCATCTAGCGCTGGAATCCTGTGTGTAGGGCTTTAGTGTAGACAGTACAATGTTGTATTACAGTATAATGATTAATGGTTTGGGAATGATCTGGGTACATATTTCTTAAAGTGTATATCTTGGAGGCAATGATATGTGTTTGAAATAAGATGCATATGAGAAACACCTTACTCAAAATATTTATGTACCGATGTATTTGCGCATGGCAGCAGTCCATTACAGCTTCTTAAATATATGATCTTTGGCACTGAAGTAAGGATACATGTAGACTCTGTAGTTTTTATATGGTGTGTTTTTTCAGATTCAATCTTCGGGAAGACATTCGTATAGAAGTAGGGTTCTTTCAAAGTTTGTGTTTGTGGTACATAATGTCCAGATATAAATTTCTAGATTAGTGATAAATCAATATAGCCACTTATATTTGTACTTTTTAAGATTATTGGCATTGGTCAAAGTATTGCCAACCCCTTCAGTTCCAAACCCCCTACCAACAGCCTTGTCAATGGATGATAAACAATATTTGTTTTCAGATTTTTTTATTTTATTGTTTTTATTTTGAGTAAATGATGACCACATACACACTGTTGCTAAATTCAGTTCACCTTTTGGTGCTTAATCCTGTTCTGTACACACACAAGTCAATAAAATACGGGAGTGACAACCACATTCTATAACCGAATTAACTCCCGAAAAATTCAGGTAGTGACAACCGCATTTTCAAAAATGTGTGTACGGAACCGAACTGAAGAACTAGTTGTTAATGATGTGATTAATGGCGCATGTGTATATGTCTTCATTCATTCATATATTCCAGTCTTTTTCTCTCTGCTGTAGTTTCTCTCATCATCCCTGCGGTTTCGGGATAACACGTACATTACAGTCCAGAGCGCGCATGCTGTTAAACAACAGCCGTTTATAAGCACATAAACAAAACACAGCGATTCTGTCGACTAAACATTGTTGGATGATAAAACATCCGTGGTGGATAATCTATTTGCTCAAAAACAGCAAACAAAAAACGAGTTAAGCTGGTGGAATTCATGTTTCACAGTCGAAAGACGCTACTGCGTAGCTATGTCTACACTAATCAATCATCAATCACGATGATTTAGGAGATTTACTCCTGCATTTAAATGTGGTTGTCACTCCTGAAACTTTATTGTGTGTACATGTCCAGTGTGTGTTGTAAATTAAGCGTTCATTTAATTTCAGCAATTATTTTGTACATCACGTTTATTGTCATTAAAGGAATGTTTTGGGTTCAATACAAGTTAAGCTCAATCGACAGCATTTGTAGCATAAATTTGATTACCACAAAAATAATTTTAACTCATATTATTGAATAAAATGCAAAAACTGAGGTTAAAAGTTTGTTTGAAATGTATAGCGACAATACGTTAACATTACGTTAACATGAATTTTGAATGCTAAAATCTCTTTTCAGCATGATCTTAGTGTGAAACAAATTACTTGCCGTGTTAACCATCGTTAATTTGTCATTGCCATGACAACAAAGTTGTTATACTGAAAATAACTGTACGGATATGGTGATTTTAACACACTGAAATCATACAGTACTTACACATATAATGTTTATGTCTTGTGCCTATACTTTTAAAACAGTGAGATTGTAATGTTTGTGTACTGGCCCCATTCTCTTTCATCGTAAATGCCTTTCAAAGAAATGAGGGGCAAGTCAAAAATATGTTTTGTGGTAATCAACATTATGCCACAATTGCTGTCATTTATGTTTGTATTGAACCTGGAACATTCCTTTAAATTATGTACAATAACGGTTAAAAGTTTGCCCAGACTTGACAGAATTTGTTTCTTATGATCTTAAAAACATTTTGATCTAAAGGCTTATGCTTGGATGCATTAGTTTTAAAGACACACATAAAATGTGTATACATATGAACTCAACCACTAATGGTTGACCACTATTTTAGAATCTTTATCTAGAGGTTGCCAGAGTGGTATAAATGGTTTGAATCAATCAAATCAATGTAATCTGAAATCCTCAGTGATGTCTGAACTGAGTTTGTGCTCCAAAATCACAAGTGTTCCAACCACTTCCTATCCCATTCCATTACCCACAACACCCATCCTCTTTCCTGTCTACCACTCTTTGGACAGCCAATCACAGCCTGCCGATCATATACTTCAAATCCACTCTCCTTTCACAGTATCTCCAAGACAAGAATGTGCGTGCCCATGTTGGTTCCGCTTACCCCGTTTTATATGGCTCATTTGAATATTTGCTTGTTTTGCTTGGTTATGCTAGCTAGTTACAAACAGTGCTGCCCCTGGGATGCTAATGAGCTTGTACGGGAAAAGAGAGAGCGATCTTTCAGCTTTGCACTGGTGTGGAAACAGGGATGGGCTGTGAGCCTCCAGTTTAGGAGCTGACCTACACACATAGCAAATTAAGGGTCTCTGAAATGAGTTAAGAGAGTGTCTCAGCAGTGGATCTGCAGCATATGTTCTCTTTCTATGAAGTTTACTGATTGAATGCTGTACAGAAGAAAAGGGCTTACTGTATGTATGTAGTCGCTCGCTGCTTAGATCATGTCTTTTAGTCGACCGACATGGGTTTTCAATATAGATACTGATATCTAGAGCAGGATGGCTAATGTAGGCTATATACAGTACTGTACAAAAGTTTTAGGCACTTGTGAAAACTGTTGCATAGTGTGGATGTCTTCAAAAATAATGACATAAATAGTTTTCATTTATCAATTAACATCATACAAGGTGCAGTAAACATAAAACAAGCTAAATAAATATTTGGTGTGAAAACCTTTGCCTTCAAAACAGCACCAATTATCATAGGTACGACCTGGACAAAGTTTTTCTTGGTTGTTGGCAGATAGGATGTTTGAAGCATATTGGAGAATTCACCACAGTTCTTCTATCTATTCAGGCTGTCTTCATTTCTTCCATCTCTTCATGTAATCCCAGACTGACTCGATGTTACGTGGGGGGCTCTGTTGGGGTCATGCCATCTGTTGCAGGGTTCCCTGTTCTTCTTTTCTGTTCTTTTATATTTTAAAAAGTAATGTTTGTGAGTCTAAAATGTATATTTCCTATTGACACACTAAAGCTGAAGATATAAATAACCATCTTAAGACAAGTGTTTTTGTGAAACATCTTATGTGCCTAACACTTTTGCACAGTACTGCATATATACATGATATTATACAATTAAGTATTCACAAATGAGATGTACACAAAATGTATTCAGACAAAGTTTACTCGAAATTTTCTCGTATATATTTGCAAATAGAAAAATCTAATTATCCGATTACAAGGCTGTAGGTAGATCTTGGAAACCATTTCTGTAAATTGTCCAAGACGGCATATTCATCCAACATATTCTTATGGAATCACGCTACTATACCTACAATTTTGCAAAAGGATTTTTACATGACATTTTCTCTGTATCGCTGCAATTTCCTGGTGAAAAGAACACTAGAGGCGCTACAACAACAGCTTACTTTTCGCTCTGTTCCAAACACTCACAATCAAAACACTTTTACTGAAGCACATGACTTGTAAGACGATACATTTTAATGTTTGCATTGCATAGCCAACTACATTTAGAAGCTTGTTCGAACAAGATCCAATTGTATGGTAGCTCAACTGATAGAGTGTTGCACTTGTGATGCAAAGGTACTGTACGAGTCCCGAGAGCAGACAAGTCAACGTGTGAGGCAAATGTTTCAGCAATTGTGTTTTTCATCTCACATTTGCTTTTGATGACACTGTTGGTTAGGTTTATGTTTAAGGTTTAGGGTAACCGTAAAACCTCATCTGTTTGGGAGAAAATGTATTGCACTTTTAGCGCCACAGAGTGGACATTTCACCTCAGAATTGCCCTGATACATGTAATGAACCACGTACTATCATTCTGCAAAAAGCCGATTAAGATTTTGGACACACAATTAAACCATTTGGAAACCGATATGGGCTTTTCAATTGCTGATGCGGATATTTAGAGTACAGGGTGGCAGATGGCCAATATAATGTGATGTATTACAAATAATTAATTTTAATGATGGAAAATTATATATATAACATTGTTTTAATTATTTCAATATTTGCACTACATTTGCTAAAACGTACAGAAATGTATACATTGACAAGGATGTTGACAACTCCTCTGTTATTCATTCAGCTGTACATCCATGCTTGTCCAAATTTATAGCCTGGCAGATATATCGTTATGCATCTTATCAAGACCACCTTGCAGTTTCAGTGAACCTATAAGGTCATGAAATTTCATTTGTTAAGTGAAAAGAAATGCTTTAGAAATTACATTTCAAAACTCAGAAAGTTAGGTAGTGGTTTTAAGTGTTTAATCAAACATACATGGCAGCAATAATGAAATGACTCAATGTACTGCACTTTTATCATTAGGCTTTATTTCAGTGTCAATGATTATTACCATATTCAGTTTAATTACCAGATGAAAAATCAGATGCTATCTTGGTACAAGTGGTAATTATGTTACTGAGATGTGAATAATAATTTTTTACTACATACACAAGGCCTCTGAAATATGTTTCTTGAAAGTCTAGAGCGTTTGTTCAGCCGTCTATGTCTTTACTAATAAGCCAATGGCAAGACATCTAGTCTGACCAAACATGCTGATCCTCAACATCACGGGTGTCATTACATGTGCCCTTTGCGCTCATGGCAAGCTCTGTGCTAAAGACTTCTAATATGACTCAAATGGATACAGAAAGGTACTTAGATCTGAGGAGATTGTTAAAAAGCACATTTACATAGTAGAATTGATGTCGTTTCAGCAAAAGCAGAAGTGAATTTGTAGGTGGGCCCAAGGAGAAGTGATCATTGCTGACAACATTTAGTTGCAGCTCAGAATTAGGTCGCCCTCTAACCCCCCCCCCCTGCATTTTATCCCAGTCATGCTTGATGGGCTGTTCTCATCAGCCTTTGTTTAATATTGCTTCAAAATTAATTTGGGTTCATTAATGGCACTATTTGCTCTGCATGCACTGATATATTTAGTAATGTTGGTAATGAACATAAAACAATGTGCTCCACCAGTCTGCCTCAGCCACACAGCAAACATGAAAACATTACATTACGTAATTGCCATTTAAGAGTAATGTGATTGGGCTGAATCAATAATCTTAAAATCAAAGATATTGTATATTATACACATTGTTATTATTATACTGTAAGTTACTTAAATAAATTTTAGTGCTGCTTGCACAGGCATAGAGAGTCACAGAGACTTGGTGGTGGACTCTTTTGACCTTTGCCTGTATGCAACCACCAAGAACACCATAGCAGCCACATAAAAAGCATGAACACCTTAGGAACAGCATAGCAACGTCCTGGCTAAAAACTCTTTTTTTTATTTATTCTTTATATATTACCTTGTCTAAAAAATGCTCCTGTTTTCTTTCCTCCAAAAGCTGTGGCATGAACTATTAAATTTATTTAGCAAAAAGTGTAGATACTTTCTTAAAGAGGACAAAAACACAGGGCATTCTGTATGCAGAGACCAGGTCTGTGCGATGTTGTGCGGTCCCCTGACGCGAACTGGCTCCCCTCAGTGCCTGCAGTTTGACCTTGAAAACATTGTTCGTCCTGACACTAACGACTACACAGAGACCAAGCAGCTTCCTCAGATGGGGAACTAGCACTCTGTAAATGTGAGTTAATGAGTTCTATTCAGCCAACGTACACACATTGCTAGCATCATTAGAAGCTTGAGCCGAAGCAAGCGCAACCATACCCTCGACTGGACGCTAATCAGGCCAGGCTACTGCCGCCGCTTCCCCTCACAGACGTGTTGCACCCGCATCCAGGCGGATTAGCGGGAAGATAAGAGAATGCATATACACTGACAGAGAGAGAGAGAGAACGAGAGAGAGATTCTAATTATTAGGATTTTTTCCCATCAGAGGTAACAGCTGGTATCATTTGCATAATACTCATAATTTTACTAGGCTTCTTGTCAATCCAATCATAAAAATAAATAAATAAAAAAACATGTTCATATGAAACCTAGTTCATTAGTGCTTCCAAAAAAAATCAAATGCATATAAAGATTTTATCCAGAATTTACAAGAATACACAAACAAAATCTGTGCCCAAACATCTGGAACAATCTGTAATAATATCTGTCAGTATTATGTATCATATTCGCAATTGATTGCATTATTTTTGGTCCATGCTTAGGCATATTGTAAATGGGATTCATATATCAAATCATACTGCGTATAATGTCATTTAGCGCAAACCCTATGTATTAAACTTTAGTGTGTAACCATTTGTGCTACAGACATGAATGATACCTCAGATCATGCAGCTTGTTGTGCTTTTATTTTTGTAAGGGATCAGACTTAAGATTTTTCACATGTTGGATGAGGTTAAAAACTTCCAAGATATTTACAGGGATCCAAGCCTTTTCTATAGGCCACAATATAATATACAGTATAGTGGGCTCCTATAACTTGAGCTAGTAAGCAACAACATAGGACACCCTAGCAACTGCATAGACACATAACAATAAACACTAACAATTGTTCAAAATACTATAGAGTGCAACAGTGCCCGCTCACTTTTTTAGCCGTCTTCATTTCAGCTATTCATTCGGTATTCATTTCTTCCATAGGGATTTCATAAAATCCTCCATAAAAGAGTTCTATGCCATGAACCAAAGCAACCAGCTCGGAGGTGAGTCACAACATTACAAACTTTGATTTGAAGCAAAAAAGTATTTGGAAATCAGACAAAAGGCAAAGGAAATACTGTGTACAAGACTGTGTACTTAACGTCTTTCATGAGGGAATGAACTACAATACCATGAAGCATTGAGAATGGCGTAATCAATTAAAATCAAATAAAACTATGCAAATATATGAACTATTGATTTTAAGTTTTTGAACTTTAAGTGTAGAAACAATATTTTCACATTTTAATGCAAAATATTTAGATATATACAAATGCACAAGTAGTTTAATAGTGTAGGGGGGACTGACTCAATGTTTTATTATTCGCAGTGCGTTCGAAGTGTCCGGTCGCTTTTTTTGGCACGTTTTATTGGCCACGATTCTATTATTGGTGGATTTTTCTCTGCTGATCATGGATAGTGTATATATACTGTATATTAGAGCTGTCAAAATGAAGGTGTTAAAGCATGCATCAATTTTTCTTTATCGCGATAAATGCATTTACGATTTGATATATTAATTCAGCTCCGTGTGGGTTTTAAACAGTGGTTCGAACAGGGTAGAACTTTGCCCTGATGGGACTTGTGACAGAAATCAAGTACTTTTCAGCTTCTGTAAGGCTCAATTTAATTACCACAGAAGCACATCAAGTCTTATCTATCACAAAAGTGCAGAATGAGACATTGCCTGCTAGCGCTTTTCATGTGGAGTTCAAAATGGCACTTGGCGCTGGCATTGACTCCCTAACGCGAATCGTGACTGCAGCTTTACGTTTGCTGTAGCAAAGTGGATTGCCACAGTCTGCTGGCCGATTAATGTTGTGGAGGATTAGAATTTAAGAGATTTAATGTGCATTGCAATAAATATGCAGCCTATGGGTTCTAGTTCTTTCAATTAGTCAACCTCCCACTAAGACTTTGGGAAACATTTAATGTTACTTGAATTGGTGCTATTTTAGTGAATTTCTATCTTTATACTGTGGAAGGCTTTGTTTTAAAAAATTATAATAGAGTTTTATTGTTACATATTTGTAACAGGGTTTAAAATGGGCAAGGAGGAGGCGGGAACTGGCTGAACAGTTTTATAACTTAAAAAGACACAAACATAAACACACACTGCAGCTGCGTGTGGCTCTCTCTCTCCTGTACTGCCGCATCTGGCTCGGCCTTATCCCTCTCCTCGGCTGATTAGCCCAATTGGGGGATGGCCGTGCACACTCACGGCCCGGCCCCGCCCCGCCCTCCTCCTTGTCACATTCCTCCCTCCTTTGCCTCAGGCTGGGGAACCCCGAAAATTGCTCGCCGGTTCCCTGACATGCCGTCGCCTGGTCCTCGACCACTCCTCCACCCTCTGGCAGAAGACAGCCGCTCCTCCCCAGGCGTACTGGAGCGAGTCCTCCGACCCCTGGCGGATGAAATGCCCTCCGTGTTCTGGCAGCCGGTAGCGAGCCACTCTGCCCCTGGCAGCGGCTCCACCATTCCAGGCAGCTGGCAGCAAGCCCCTCCTCCCCTTGCGGACGGCGGTCATTCCTCCACATCCAGGTGGCCGGTAGCGACTCCTCCGTCCCCTGGCGGACGGCCGCGGCTGCTCATTTGGACGGATGGCAGTGGCGAGGATTCCACGACAGCACATCCCTCCTCCTTCCCGGGTTTTGGCACCAATGGGTTTAAATGGGCAAGGAGGAGGCGGGAATCGGCTGAACAGTTTTATAACTTAAAAAGACACAAACATAAACACACACTGCAGCTGCGTTTGGCTCTCTCTCTCCCGAACTGTCACATCTGGCTTGGCCTTATAACTCTCCTCAGATGATTAGACCGACTGGGGGCCAGCCATGCGCACTCAGCATTTTGACAGGAAAAGAAGTATACAGAGTCAAATATATGCACTTTCAAAATCTGCAATTATGCGATTAATCGTAATAAAAAATATTGACTGACAGCTCTAATATAATGTGATATATATATATATATATATATATATATATATATATATATATATATATATATATACACTATATTGCCAAAAGTATTCGCTCACCCATCCAAATAATTGAATTCAGGTGTTCCAATCACTTCCATGGCCACAGGTGTATAAAATGAAGCACCTAGGCATGCAGACTGCTTCTACAAACATTTGTGAAAGAATGGGCTGCTCTCAGGAGCTCAGTGAATTCCAGCGTGGTACTGTGATAGGAAGTCCAGTCGTGAAATTTCCTCGCTACTAAATATTCCACAGTCAACTGTCAGTGGTATTATAACAAAGTGGAAGCAATTGGGAATGACAGCAACTCAGCCACGAAGTGGTAAGCCACGTAAAATGACAGAGCGGGGTCAGCGGATGCTGAGGCGCATAGTGCGCAGAGGTCGCCAACTTTCTGCAGAATCAGTCGCTACAGACCTCCAAAGTTCATGTGGCCTTCAGATTAGCTCAAGAACAGTGCGTAGAGAGCTTCATGGAATGGGTTTCCATGGCCGAGCAGCTGCATCCAAGCCATATATCACCAAGTGCAATGCAAAGCATCGGATGCAGTGGTGTAAAGCACGCCGCCACTGGACTCTAGAGCAGTGGAGACGCATTCTCTGGAGTGCCGAATCACGCTTCTCCATCTGGCAATCTGATGGACGAGTCTGGGTTTGGCGGTTGCCAGGTGAACGGTACTTGTCTGACTGCATTGTGCCAACTGTGAAGTTTGGTGGAGGGGGGATTATGGTGTGGGGTTATTTTTCAGGAGCTGGGCTTGGCCCCTTAGTTCAAGTGAAAGGAACTCTGAATGCTTCAGCATACCAAGAGATTTTGGACAATTCCATGCTCCCAACTTTGTGGGAACAGTTTGTGGACGGCCCCTTCCTGTTCCAACATGACTGCGCACCAGTGCACAAAACAAGGTCCATAAAGACATGGATGAGCGAGTTTGGTGTGGAAGAACTTGACTGGCCTGCACAGAGTCCTGATCTCAACCCGATAGAGCACCTTTGGGATGAATTAGAGTGAAGACTGCAAGCCAGGCCTTCTCGTCCAACATCAGTGTCTGACCTCACAAATGCGCTTCTGGAAGAATGGTCAAAAATTCCCATAAACACACTCCTAAACCTTGTGGAAAGCCTTCCCAGAAGAGTTGAAGCTGTTATAGCTGCAAAGGGTGGGCCGACATCATATTAAACCCTATGGATTAAGAATGGGATGTCACTTAAGTTCATATGCGTCTAAAGGCAGATGAGCGAATACTTTTGGCAATATAGTGTATATATATATATATATATATATATATATATATATATATATATATATATATATATATATATATCACACACACACACACACACACACACACACACACACACACTGGCGGCCAAAAGTTTGGAATAATGTACAGAGTTTGCTGTTTCGGAAGGAAATTGGTACTTTAATTCAACAAAGTGGCATTCAACTGATCACAAAGTATAGTCAGGACACTACTGATAATGTAAAAATCAGCACCATCACTACTTGAAAAAATTAATTTTTTGATCAAATCTAGACAGGCCCTATTTCCAGCAGCCATCACTCCAAAACCTTATCCTTGAGTAATCATGCTAAATTGCTAATTTGGTACTAGAAAATCACTTGCCATTATATCAAACACTGCTGAAAGCTATTTGGTTCGTTAAATGAAGCTTAGCATTGTCTTTGTGTTTGTTTTTGAGTTGCCACAGTATGCAATAGACTGGCATGTCTTAAGGTCAATATTAGGTCAAAAATGGCAAAAAAGAAACAGCTTTCTCTAGAAACTCACCATTCAATCGTTGTTTTGAGGAATGAAGGCTATACATTGCTTGAAATTTCCCAAAAAAAAAAAAAGATTTCATACAAAGGTGTACACTATAGTCTTCAAAGACAAAGGACAACTGGCTCTAACAAGGACAGAAAGAGATGTGGAAGGCCAGATGTACAACTAAAAGAGCAACTCTTTTAAAAAAGTACATCAGAGACTCTAGTTTGAGAAATAGACGCCTCACATGTCCTCAGCTGACAGCTTCATTGAATTCTACCCGCTCAACACCAGTTTCATGTACAACAGTAAAGAGAAGACTCAGGGGTGCAGGCCTTAAGGGAAGAATTGCAAAGAAAAAGCCACTTTTGAAACAGAAAAACAAAAAGAAAAGGTTAGAGTGGGCAAAGAAACATAGACATTGGACAACAGATAATTGGAAAAGAGTGTTATGGATCTTAACCCCATTGAGCTTTTGTGGGATCAGCTAGAGTGTAAGGTGCGTGAGAAGTGCCCAACAAGACCACATCTATGGCAAGTGCTACAGGAAGAGCGGGGTGAAATGTCACATGAGTATCTGGACAAACTGACAGCTAGAATGCCAAGTAGGGTTGCAACGGTAAGAGATGTTCATGGTACGATAACCGTCTAAAAAAATATCACGGTATCACGGTATACAGAATTATTCCGTGTTAATAATATACACAATTATTATTATCAGTTACAATGACCTTTAAAGGAGTGAAAACATCATGGTTACTTTCGTAACCTCTGTTCCCTGATGGAGGGAACGAGACGTTGTGTCGATGTAGTGACACTAGGGGTCACTCTTTGGAGCCCCAAACACCTCTGCTTTTTTGAAAAAAGGCCAAAGAGAATTGGCGAGTGTAATTTGCATGCCACTCCCCCGGACATACAGGTATAAAAGGAGCTGGTATGCAACCACTCATTCAGGTTTTGTGCTGAGGAGCCGAGACCAGGTCCTGGCCATTTCAGTGGGTACTTCAGCGTTGCGCAAGCGGTACACCCGGCCAGCTGTCCCGGAACTTACCTGCTAGTGCCTGCCAATACACGGGACGAGACCGGCTCAACCTGGAGATTGTAGAACCTCGCAAGGTGTTGGGTGCTGCCCAGCCCGCTGCTCTGCAGATGTCTGCCAAAGAGGTGCCACTGGCCAGGGCCCAGGAGGCCACCACACTCCTGGTAGAGTGGGCTCGTAACCTCGCAGGGGGTGGCACATCCTGAGCCTGATATGCAATCATGATGGCGTCAATGACCCATTGGGCGATCCTGTGTTTGGAGACAGCGCTTTCTTTCCGCTGTCCACCAAAGCAGACAAAGAGCTGCTCGGAGCTTCTAAAGCTCTGCGTGCGATCCAAATAGATGTGTAAAGCTCACACTGGACACAGCAACACCACGAGGAGCGTGAGATCCGAGAACCACGTCTGGGTGGGCCAGTAGGTTGCTACTAGGACAACCTGCTCCTCGTCCGCCCTGACCATGCACAGGGTCTGTACAAGTAGGCTCATTCGGGGAAATGCATATTTGCATAGTCCAGGGGGTCAGCTGTGTGCCAGCATATCTATACCGAGGGGTGCCTCGGTCAGGGCGTACCAAAGCGGGCAGTGGGAGGATTCCCGGGAAGCAAATAGGTCTACCTGTGCTTGACCGAATCGACTTCAAATCAGCTGGATCACCTGAGGGTGGAGTCTCCACTCTCCCCTGAGGGTAACCTGACGTGACAGTGCATCCGCTGCGGTGTTGAGGTCGCCCGGGATGTGAGTGGCTCGTAGCGACTTGAGGCGCTGTTGACTCCAGAGGAGGAGATGGCGGGCGAGTTGTGACATGCATCAGGAGCATAGACCACCTTGACGGTTGATGTTTGCTACTGTTGCTGTGTTGTTCATCCAGATCAACGGCTGGAACCTCCGCAGGGCGAGCGGTACTGCCAACAACTCTAGGCAGTTGATGTGCCAACACAGCTGCGGGCCAGTCCAGGAGCTGCCGGCAGTGTGCCCATTGCATACGGTGCCCCAGCCCATCTTGGAGGCGTCTGTTGTAACCACAACGCGCCTGGAGACCTGCTCTAGGGGAACCCCTGCCTGTAGAAATGCAAGGTCGATCCAAGGAACGAAGAGGCAGCGACAGATCGGCGTGATGGCCACGCGATGTGTCCTGTGGCGCCATGCCCATCTCGGGACTCGAGTCTGAAGCAACTCTCGAGAGTGGGCTAGGATTAGCCAGTCGTTGAGATAGTTGATGATGTGGACACCCACTTCCCTTAGCGGGGCAAGGGCTACCTCTGCGAACTTGGTGAAGACGTGAGGGGACAAGGACAGGCTGAAGGGGAGGACCTTGTACTGGTACACCTGGCCTTCGAAGGCAAACTGCAGGAAGGGTCTGTGTCGAGGTAAGACCGAGACATGGAAATACACGTCCTTCAGGTCTACCACCTCAAACCAATCTTGATGCAGGATGGTCACTAGAATGCGTTTTTGCATCAGCATCTTGAACGGGAGTCTGTGCAAAGCCCGGTTCAGTACTTGCAGGTCCAAGATTGGTCGCAACCCACCGTTTTTTTCGGTACGACGATGTAAGGGCTGTAGAACCCTTTCTTCATCTCGGCTGGAGGGACAGGCTCTATCGTGCCCTTGCGCAGAAGGGTAGTGATCTCTGCACGCAAGGTAGCGGCATTCTTGGCCTTCACCAAGGTGAAGCGGACGCCACTGAACCTGGGCGGATGCCAGGTGAACTGAATCGCGTAGCCGAGTCGGATGGTCCGGGTCAGCCATCGTGACGGGTTGGAAAGTGCGAGCCACGCGCCCAAACACCGGGCGAGGGGGACCAAGGGAATGATCACGTCGGACGTACCGGCATGTGCCCCGTGGCCGTGCTGTGTGCAGTGACATCGAAGCAATTACGGGTCAGAACTACCCTCGTGCAGTTCTTTTAGCACCTTGGCTTGGTGTACTTGCAGGAGAGCCATGGCGTGCAGGGCAGAGTCGGCTTGTCCATCGGCACCACAGGCTACAGTCGTTAGGGACGACGTAAACTTACAGGCCCTGGACGGGAGCTTCGGGTGCCTGTGCCAGGTGGCGGTGCTCTGCGGACACAAGTGCACCGCGAGTGCCTTATCCACCTGGGGGATCACCGGCCCAGACACGTAAGACAGCGATCATGGCCATCAGAAGCAGAGAGATAACGACCGCAAGTAATGTCCTATGCTTATTAACAATGAACATATACTGTAGGTGCACGACAGTGCAGCCAGACTACTCCTGTCTGTACCTTTAACTCAGTGGTTCTCAACTGGTTTTGCTTCAGGACCCAGATTTTACATTGGAAATCAAGTGGCGACCCACCATATAAAATGTAACCTGTATTTAATGTATCCTGGGTCGCATTTCCTTTTATGTTGCATAGTTTTGTTCATGGTTTTCAAGTACAAGGACATGTATCAAGTGACATTATTGTTTTAATTTTTTTTCAAAAGCAACAGGAAGTTTTCTCTCCCCCCCTTTTAAAAATTGAAGAGCATATTTACTTATATGAGCCCATTATTATCCCATTTGTTTCCTAATTTCAAACATAATTCAAACAGAACATACATATTACACAGGATGAAAGGCTCCTGATTACCATGGTTAGGTCAGTGTAGCTAGTCTTAAATAATAGTAATAATAATGACAAATTATAGTATTTATGAAAAAATAAATACTAGTTGAAACACATTTTGAAACTTTAAATACAACTGCCACTGTTGATATAAAATGAGGTGTAATAGATTCTACCTTTAGATTATTTCATATGAAACTATAACATTTTGTCAAAATATATTTGTTACTTTTACTCATGTAAAATCGTGAAACAATTTTTTAAAGGTGATGATGTACAAAAAAAAAAAAAAAAAAATGTGCATAGCACATTGTTGCTCTTTTCCTCCTCAGTGCTGTTTGGCATGTCAGGGCTGCCTACTGTTTGAGAGGTTCGACTTGACTTCCTCTGTAATGCTTTAAACTAGAAAAGTCTCACTAGAATTTAAATTGGTCATATTAGTTTTGAGGTCTGCGCTCCGCAATATTGAGGCAAGCCCGGTTGTTGCACGCACGCGCCAGAGAGCAGAGCAGATCATTAGCATGAGCTGGTTCCGTTACACTCGTGCGAAAGTGCAGTTGAGAAGCCTTTAGCTGATTGCGAGATTATCATTAAATCTGCCTTGGCAGTCCTAAATAGGCTATCACTTGGGCGGCAGCCGAAATATCTTCAATGGGAGAACCATGGCATTGTTCTTTCCCTGCTGTCCGAGAATCAGTCTGAACAGACCTGCGACCCACCAGTTGGGAAACACTGCTTTAACTCACACACACACTCACTTATGTCAGACCCACTCGCCTGGCTTCTCTGACATTTTCTCCGCTGCACGTGTGTGTGTGGTACAAGTTGACGAGTCTGACAGGCAGGTTGAATTTTTTTTCTCAATACCGTAGATAAGCAAATGTACATGGTATGATAACCGTCAATTTTCATACTGTGGTATACCGTGAAACCGGTATACAGCTGCAACGCTAATGCCAAGGATCTGCAAAGCTGTCGTTGCTGCACATGGAGGATTTTTTGATGAGAACTCTTGAAGTAGTTTAAGAAGTTCTGAAAAAAAAAATTATTTTTATTTTTTTTATTGTAATAGTAATTTTTCTCAAATTAATGTCCTGACTATACATGGTGATCAGTTGAATGCCAGTTTGGTGAATAAAAGTACCAATTTATTTCCATAAGATCAAACTCTGTACACTATTCCAAACTTTTGCCCGCCAGTGTATATATAATGTATGTATCTTCCAGTACTTGCAATAGTGCTCAGGTACAATGTTTTTTTTTATTGTATTTTTTTATGCTGTCAGAAATCATTACCTCAGTATAACACCTTAGTAATGAAAATTTTAAATCAAACTGTTGCTGTTTATGTTTTAAACAGACCATATCAAATGTTCGGCATTTTGCGTGTATCCGTTGCCGACAGGCATGCAGTTCTTTTAGGTATAGAGTATTAGGTATATCTTTTCATCTACATTTGGTTTCCATCAGCTGCTCACAATTTGTGGTTACGGGTTACTAAAGGTGCTCAATGAAACTGACTTCTTTAAGAGAAACCGCAGCACATTTGCTTATTAAATTAGCCAATCTCTACATGAGTTCATCATGGCTGGGAGGTAGAGGGCTGCTGGGACCATGTCAAGCCTAAATTGGACCCTCATAACAATGATCTAACAAATGCCTGCTTTCCCCCACTCCATTAGTCCAGGTTTTTGTGTTTATTTTAGCCGCTATAAATACAGGCAGAATGACGAGTCAGCACCATTAGATCATAGGTAGAATGGTGTAATTGCATCTAGGCATGGTAAAAACATATGATCTTTGTGTAGAGGACCCATATTTTTCCCCCCCAACAACACAGCTTAAGGTCAGAGCTGCATATGACAGCGTGAGCTACAAAACCGTCATGATGGATGATATCTATCACAGATGTATATTTATTACAGAGACAGCAGCCTCAGACCAGAAATCATATGTTTTTTTAATGGATTAGCATATTGTTTAAAACTAGGCTAGATGGTTTCCAGTTACCTTCATGTTAAAAGGCTATTAAAGTGCTTGCACACTAGAGCAGTGGTTTTCAACTGCAGGGTCGTGATCCAAAAAATAGGATGCAGGTTGTGGACAGCATGGGAAAACCAATGCTAAGTGCAACTATTAAAATACAACTAATCATAATAGTTGGGATAGCAAAATAAATATGCTGCTATTCAGTTTTAAAAGGGAGGAGAAAACACTTCCCATATCTTCTGAATAGACTGTGTGTCCAATCAGACTTAATTTGGTGCAAATTCATCTGTCACTTGGCATGACCGGGTCTAAGCATACCAGCTCTGTCACTTGGCAATATGGCTACATTGGCTAGTACAATGTGTGGCCCAGTGTTTGTTAAGAGTGTTAGGATGGTAAATCACACATCTGCTGTTGTTTATGCATTTACAAAATTATTAATTTTCTTATTTAACTTGTGTTGTATTTAGAATTTAGTATATTGTTTGGCCTATGCAGTTCATGGTAATATTACTAAATTTCAGGTATGAAATTAAAGACATTTTTGTTACTTTTTTATGATAAACAATTTTCGTATTGTGTTGGTCGACACTAGATGTCAATGTAAAATCTGGGTCCTGAAGCCAGATTTGAGAACCATTGGACTAGAGTCTACAATTTTAATGGGAATGGTGCGTTGCTATGACTTGCGTTTCAGAACACAAGGGTTTGTGAAAATAACTCCATCATCCAACCCAAAGTTTAATTATTTTTCCTTTTGATGCAACATGCTCTGGTAGGTGACATCCATTGACCAATGGGAATTACAGAGAGGTGGGTCTAGTTGTACTTTCAGATTTCCATTTTGCTGTATTTATGCTTGATTTCAAACTGACCCAGCTCTTTTCACACCCTTAAGGCCTTTGCACACCAAAGACAAATGGCCCTTTCACATAGAAAGTGACACGAATGATCGCAGTAAACAAATTTATTCCTTTACAATAGGTAGCGCTAATCGACAAGCAATTTTACCCCAATACGGTAGTTGGCTCAAAGCACCTTTCAGCTTGTCTGCCCTCCACCCATTATGGATTAGAAGAAGAATGACAAGTTTACAAACAAACGAGTTCTCTAGCAAGCAGATCGAAAGAAAAAAGAAAACGGAGCAGTGATAAAGAGTTTGTTGTTTATTTGCTCAATGAGAAGAAAATATTCGAGACACTTCTAGAAACTATTTCAGTTCTGCTGTCGACAACCTCTGCTGGGCCTTTTTCAATGTGAGTGTGAGTCAATGTGAGTCAATGTGAGTCTCCCACTTAAGGTCCTGTGAGATGGTAGTTCCCAGCATCCTGAATGACTCCACTGCTGCCACAGTGCTGTTCAGAATGGTGAGAGAGGCCAATGTTGGGGTGTTCCTCCTAAAGTCCACTTTCATCTCCACTGTTTTAAACGTGTTCAGCTCTAGGTTGTTTTGACTGCACCAGACAGCCAGCTGTTCAACTTCTTTTCTGTATGCAGACTCATCGTCATCCTGGATGAGGCCGATGACAGTAGTGTCGTCTGCAAACTTCAGAAGCTTAACAGAAGTGTCCTTTGCAATGCGGTCATTTGTGTACAGGGAGAAGATTAGTGGGGAGAGTACACATCCCTGGAGGGCACCAGTGCTTATTGTACATGTGCTGGAGGTGAATTTCCCCATTCTCACTGGCTGCTGCCTGTCTGTCAGAAAGCTGGTGATCCACTGACAGATAGGGGCAGGAACAGAGAGCTGGGTTAATTTAGTCCATAGGAGGGTGGGGATGATGTTGTTAAAAGCCGAACTGAAGTCAACAAATAGTATCCTTGCATAAGTCCTTAGGTCCTTTCTGTGCTTAAACGCCACCTGTTACACGGGTTTTGGTAACGGCAACGGCTTCTGACACATAATCCAAGGATAATATTTTATTGGTCAGGGCATTTCATCGGCAAGTGAAGAAAAAAGATACTAGATACACATGCAGTAAAAAAAGCCTCGCTTTGTCAGCTTGCTATTCGGCACGAATGTTCGCTCCAGATGTGAATGGTTCGTTAGAAATCCATTGTTTCGATTCAAAATGTTAATCACAGAGAGAAATCACGGTGAAATTTCATGCTTGGAGTTGAAAGGGATCTAACAAATATCCGTCAGAGCTTTCTCTAGTGCGTTAACACCCTTAGTATACAACAGATATGCTAAGATTGCTAACACAGTGTTGGGCTGGTGTAAAATGAAAATGAATCTTGGAATACCAATTACTAAGTTGTTTAAGCTTTCAGGCCAGTCAGTTTAATGCCTGTTAAAACCCTGAAATCCCAAATTATTTGTCCCATATCCCCACAAGTCTACCCTCTCCACGCCATTACGCTTATGGAAAAAGCACCAGTGCTGTAGGCATTACAAAACAATACATAAAACTGCCTACTGGTGGGTCTTTAGTCTTTTTAATTTATTTTGGATGTTCTGTGCTGTTGTTGAATATCTGCAGTGCCTTATAATGAAATACCCACTGTGCAATTTTGCAAGTGTGTCAAGCGGAGCATGACCAGATATGCAAATTTAATACAGAAGTGGCAACATAGAATGTTGAGTATTTTTCACGTCTGGGGGCTGTTGAAAGCAGTTTTGAAATCAGTGAATATATAATAAAGTGGTGCCCAAGCCACATCCCAGTTTGTCGGCTATAAAAACTAGTTTGTTGTCTCTGGTCTGTCCCTTTTTCACAGAGTGGCCGTGTGCAGCATGTGGTGTAATGGTATATCAACCTGCACATGAGGAATGGAAACTAATGGATGAGTTTCCGTGTGATGGTGTATCTGTCTCACTCTCTCTTTCTGTCTGATTCCTCACAGTAAGAGAAATGGTCATGTGACCAGCATCCTACCAGCATCCTACCAGCCCAATCTATATCTCTACATAGCAAGATCAAATATGTTTTTCTTGGTGCAAACACCCCCTGTGGTTCTAGCACACAAACTCGACCACCTTCGATCTTGTTTATCCTTGATTTACCAAAAGAGAGGCTTCCAGCATGGCAAACAAAAAAATCACAAACATACCACATAGAAATGTACAATGTGGGTGTGCTGATCCAAATTATTCGCACCCAAGTGATGATGATGATGATAACAATGTGTTATCAAAGATAGTACTCCACAGGCTGTTTTAAACGCGAATTGAATTGAATTGTTGAATTTGAAATGAATGTGAATTGAGGTAGCAAACAGGATGCAGAATTGTCATTCGAATTTGAAAGTCAATATGCAGAGACAGCTATATGCAATCCATTTTTACAGTAGGTTGGCTTCCACAACTGTGGCTCTGTGGTACTACAGTATAAAAACACTCTGTTTGTTTCAGCATCCCGACTAGGCCGACACAGTAACATTTGCTCAACCAACGGCATGAGATGCGGCAGGACTATTGTTTGAACAACCTGTGGCAGACAGAGGGAGTGTTCAGGAAACCTGTCATTATTTTTGTAATTCCGCTTGGTAACGGTAGTGGTGCAGAAATCACACACTTCACCTTTAAAGAAGTAAAATGAACATGAATGAAATTCAAAGAAATTCATAAAACTGCCATTAATGAAGTTTTTAAAGATGTACTCAGAAAAATGTTATCATATGCACAATATATGGGTATTTCCTGAAAAAAAGATGATAGTAATAATCAATGTTGGGAAAGCTACCTTTGGGAATTTGTGTGCTATTGATGTACATGTCATTATATATAATAAATTAAGTTTCAATTTATGGAACATTGTGGAAAAATGCTTTATTTTCCAGAATGCTCCTCAGAGACCCAGCATAGCAGAATTGCAATGTTTGTTTACAGCTATTCAAAAATACCTATATATATATATATATATATATATACACACACACACACACATACACACACACACGCACACACACAAAAGCTGACACTCTGAACTGTATCACAACAACAGTTTTGGTGGGAGAAAAATTGCCTATTGAATGTCAAAACTTGCTAAAGTCACACAGTCACCTCAAAAAATGCTTAAAAATCAAAATTTTTCTATAGGCTGTCAAAGATTGTTATTGAGGGCTTCCTAAAATCATATTCAAGGATGAAAATACATCATCAATATCTATGTTTGAGTTTCTGGGTGGCTAATACCAACATTTTGTAAATTTAGGTTTTTAATTTGCATTTTCTTTAATATTATTATTATTTTTGAATGTAAATTTATATAATAATTTTTTTGTATTATGCTCTCTCTCTTTTTTTTATGCTCTCTCTCTCTTTTTCCTGTTTTGGAAAGTCGTAAAAACGTAATAGCTGATTTCTTTTTTTTTTTTTTTTTTTTTCTCTGCTGTTTGAGTAATTGGAAATGCAAAAATTACTTTTCTTAACATCTCTAATGTACCTCAGTAAAAGTTCCAAACCCGGAAATGTAAAAAGAGCCAAATCCACACCCTGTAGGGCATGGCCAATTCAATTCAAATTTAATTTAATGGATTTTAAAAACTCCTGTTACTAAAAATACAAATGCTGAGCTGCACGCTTGAGCAAGCATCCACTCAAGTGCACACATCAGCTCAAAAACTTCCAGCACTACCGTAGAGACTTCTAATAATGGCTGTGATGAGGATGCAGAATTTGCGTGTTGTACATTACAGTCCTTGGAGGAACTAGGTGTCATTAGAAAGTGCACAAGCAGTGATTCCAAAGTCAGCTTGACGCACAATCAGCTGGTTGATGACTCAGGCAAACCGACTTCTGTTTATTCGAGACCCGAGTCCAGCGTCCGCTGGCTCCCTGTGGCACAAACGTGATTGATGACACTAATTACCATGTCACCGCTCATTTGAAAACCTTGATCTCTGAGCGCATGGCTCTGGCTCATCTGTTGTACACAAACACCTTTAGCCAATGTCCATGACACCTGCTCTCTGATGTACACTGCTGTTCTACAGGCCTACCACCCTCCGTGCTTACTGGCTCTCTGCTCTCTCTCTCTCTCTCTCTCTCTCTCTCTCTCAATACTTTAATTGGAGATTATTAGGCTGGATTTGCATGAGCTTACATGGCCTGCTTTTTTCTCTCTCATCTAAAGAGCTTCAGATTTCAAATCCATATTGACCACTGCTGTCAAGGTCCAAAAAGAAAAAAAAAAAAAATCTCATCATTAAAGGAATATTCTGGGTTCAACAAGTTAAGCTCATTCGACAGCATTTGTGGCATAATGTTGATTAACAAAAAAAAAAAAAAAAAAAAAAAACTTGTCCCACCTTTTCTTTAAAAAAAGCAAAAATCTAGGTTACAGTGAGGCACTTACAATGGAAGTGAATGGGGGCCAATCCGTAAACGTTAAAATACTCACCATTTCAGAAAGTATAACCAAAATACATAAACAATATGCATGTGAACATGATTTTAGTGTGATAAAATCACTTACAAACCTTTTCTGTGTACGGTTATAGCCAATTTAACAGCTTAATTGCCATGATGATGTATTGTCAACAAACCCTAAAATTACTGTAAAAATGACCATTTTAACAACTTAGCTCAAATAATATGAGTTTTAACAGAAGAATTAATGAAAGTGCTTTTATAAAATTATAAACTCCACATTTCTGCCTTTAAACCCTCCAAACATTTGCCCCATTCACTTCCATTATAAGAGCCTCACTGTCAAAATAAATTAAAAAGCAAACAAATTGTTATTATTATTATTATTATTATTATTTAGTGTACAATTTTATCTTTATACTTTGTGTTATATTACCCTGGTATTCCTTAAAAAAATAAAAAAATAAAACTAGTTATCAGTGCTGCGATGGGGTTACAAATACAGTAATTTTGGCATGCTTCTCTCTTCTGACTACCATAAAACTTTTTTAGATTTCTCTGAAAAAAATAAACAAAATAAAAATAAAATAAAAATATCCAGCTGTAAAGGATGTTTAAATATTTCTATTGGAAAACAGAACAAAAAAAAATCTCCTAGGAATTTGATGGTACTGTTGCATTAGAAGTGATTCAATGAAAGACCACATGGCTTATCTGCACACAAACATAAACACACCAACCCATATACTGTCAGGTTGTGGCATGGAACAGGTTGCCATGTGTTGAACTGCTGACCTCATAGCTCGAGCCCGTGCCCTGAGGTGAAAGCTTTGTCTAGGGTGGTTTCGGCTCCCGCTGGGATGCTGACATATAGCATTTTCACTGTCCCTCCTCACACAAAACTGCTAGAGATCTTGTGGCTGAGTTTTCTGTGCAGATAAACAATCCACTTAAAACACATTTAATTATGCTACATCTAGACATATAGACCATAGGAGTACCACAATCAAAATTAGCTGTCACATTGAAATCAATAGGTTCGCAGGAGTTATAGTTGCTCGAGTTATATCTTGTATTTTGTGGTATCTACTGTTTAATGCATTGCTTTTATATTGTAGCTGTGAAATTTCAAATACTACCCCCCAATAGTTTTCAACTTTTCATTGTAGTGATGACACGGTGCATTTTAATTTTTGCAGTTATTTCTAACCATTTAGAGCTAGCAGGATTTAGTTTAGTTTTCATGGAAGCCTTTGCATAAGAATCAATGCCTAATATACTATCATACTTGGCTAAGTTATATTATTTCTATTATGTGAGCTGACATTAATTAACACAATCAGCATAGCTTGGCTCTGAGAGCGTATAGACATTTTGAGTTACAGCATGTTGTTTGCTCAGGCAATGTGTTTTGTGGCCTGTGTTTATGGAGCTTAGAGATAATGTGTGGATGTACTCAGCTCTTTAATGATGGTTGGAATATAAAATGACACACTCATCCATTAGCCGCGGCTTGTAGCGCGACGTTCTTCGCTGCATGCTGATTAGTCCCGCGCAGCCCGGTCCAGAGATAACAGCTGAATTAAGATCCACATGTAAATTGCATTAGCTAATCAATGAAGGCTTGATGAATGCTTGCCTGGCACCAGAAATTGTTTCAAGGTTATGGGTTTATTTATTTATTATTTAATTTTTTTGGTCAGATAAAAGTCACTCATTTGACTCTTTGTACATTAGAAGATGATTGTTTACCGGTTATCCCAGGTAATTAACGATAAAGAATTAAGATGCCCCCTGCTACAGGGTTGTTTGTGTGCATGTATAAGGGCTGTGCGATTCTGAAAAAAATGTTGTTGAATATTTCCCTTGATTTTTAAATTGTGATTAATTTTGATGTATATAAATGACATTAAAATACTTTTTATATGTGGAGCATTTGCAATGCATGCCATATTATTCATGTAGGTGATACATCCAAAACTAATTAAGTAAATTAAGACAAAACGATATCTGAATGGTAAACTTCACATTGGCCCTCAGCTTAAAATAAAAAAATACAGAGCTTTCATTCAAACTATCATTTATTGTAATAAATTATACAAAGAAAGCATGCAACAAACATGTCTGCAATTGGTTACAATGCTAAAAAAAATATGAAAAAATAAAAATGTTGAGCCTTATTGATAAAACATGAACAGAACAAATTTGTGTGGAAGTACATTCTTTCATATATTGTCAAATTTAATTGAATGGGAGAATTTACGCAAGAATCTTTTTACTAACAATTTACTCACAAATTAGATCTGATTGTGTTTCATGAATAAGTCCCAATGAGAGTAGACCTAATATAAATGGAATGCTATAATCGAAACATTTCATGATTAGTTATTTGTGGCAGTTGTAATTGTAATCTACACATGGCTAAATTACTCAAAATTATTAAATATATATTTAAATAATCATTAATTACATAATGAAATCATACAGAACTAGGGCTGTCAATCGGTTAAAAACTTTAATCTAATTAATTAGATGGCATGCCGATTAAGTAATCAAATTAATTGCAATTAATCACATACAAAATTATTTGCTGAGAATGGCCACCAAATAAAGATAATTCAGATAAATAATGCATAATAATTAAAATATAAATATAGCCTACTATGAAGGACCATTATAAATATAAAATATGGATTGAAATTGAGTTTGAAATAAATTGCATTATTGTGGTAGATGAATAAAGCATTGATTAGGCAATACAAAAGTGGCTCAAATGTATTGTTTGTTTTATTCTCATATCACTGAAGAAGCCTACAGTTGACAGCAATCTCTTTTGCATTGAGTTTATCAGTGTGTCCAGTTCTCACTGTTTGCGTTCTTGCATTCCATCTGCGCTATTTTTTATTTGTCGCTCTATGTACATGTGCGTGCCTGAGACGGACATGTTTGGTGCATCTCACTGGTATTCAGCATCATAAATGCTGCATATTTAGGACGTTGTGTCAAATTAAAAGTAGTGGAAACTTTGAAAATCTGTTCTGTTTCGCCCACCTGTTGTGCTTCCTCATGAGCTGTTCTCATTCTATTGACGTGGCTCGTAAAAACAGATGTTCTTCATTACAGAATTTATGTACGCGTCAGGGGGCATGATTGCGTTAATTTTAATTTAGATTCATTTAGATTTAAATTGACAGCCCTATAAAAACATAAACTACAAAATCATTAAATTAATCATTAAATCACTAAATAAATCAAATGTTAGGGTTATGGTCATCGTACAGTTATCATCCATAGCTGTAATATGAAAAATCTTGCTGAAACTCACTGTCGAAAGTCCAAAGGAATCAATTTTAAACATGCAGATAACTGGAAGCCTGAAAATGAGAAGACACTAACATCATGCTTAAATGAAAAATCAACCCAAAGATAATGCTAAAAATGAAAATGGACACGAACTAATGCTAAAATGAAATACAAGGGACATTTATTGATTTATTTTATGATCAATTTATTGATTTTATAGATTTTAATAATTTAATTACGTCTTAATATACATTTTTATTTTATAATTTAATTTTAAGTAATGTGGCCCTCTGTATTAATCTCCAGGATTTCCCCAGTCATGGAAATGGAAAAATCAGGGAATTTAAAAAATGGGATTTTCTGGCAATGGAAATGAGTAGAAAAGTTATGAAAAAGTCATGGAAATTTCTAAAGTGTACATACATTTTTCTCCCCAATTTGGAATGCCCAATTCCCAATGCGCTCTATGTCCTCATGGTGGCGTAGTGACTCACCTCAATCCAGGTGGTGGAGGACAAATCCCATTTGCCTCCGCGCCTTAGACCGTCAATCTGTGCATTTTATCACGTGGCTTGTTGAGCGTGTTACCACGGAGACATAGCGCATGTGGAGGCTTCTCACTATTCTCTGTGGCATCCACGCACAACTCAACAAGCGCCCCACCGAGAGATCCACATTATAGCGACCACAAGGAGGTTACCCCATGTGACTCTACCCTCTCTAGCAACTGGGCCAGTTTGGTTGTTTAGGAGACCTGGCTGGAGTCACTTAGCATGCCCTGTATTTGAACTCATGGCTCCAGGGGTTTTAGTCAGCGTCTTTACTCGCTGAGCTACCCAGGCCCCCAGTAGTGTTCTGTTCCAAAATATTTAATTGGCTAGAAATTGGTCTTCGTAATTGCAATCTTTATTAAATGATTAAAAAAAATCGTATCTATTAATCCGAGTGACTGGAAAAAAAAATCATTGTTCACAAGGTGTGGGAACCCAGAATCTCGATTTTGAATTTGATGCATTGTGCAGTAGCCTTAAATTTTTCAACATTGCGTGTAGTGAGGACAGGCGCTCGTATCCCACAGCACTGCAGACACTAGCATTAGGGGAGTTCGCACAGGGAGATTTTTCTACTACAGGAGGAGGTCAGGTCATGTGATGTCTCTGAGGAGACTGTGGTGCAAGCATTGGTCCCCGGGTGGAAAATTACAACTCTGA
The DNA here is from genome assembly GCF_019703515.2 of Myxocyprinus asiaticus. NCBI lineage: Eukaryota > Metazoa > Chordata > Actinopteri > Cypriniformes > Catostomidae > Myxocyprinus > Myxocyprinus asiaticus. The sequence continues at coordinate 37,205,432 of NC_059370.1, read as the reverse complement.
CAGAGGTGGCTGGCTGGAACCATGCCGTGACAGACTGAAATAACACAAGACCTATTTCTTCAGTAAACAAATCACAGCCGCTTACGTCAGAAACATGGACACACTTTGACATCTCTTGGTGACATCAGTCTGAAAAGCTAAGGACTCTGTCAGGCATCATGTAAAGTATCTCTCAAATGTGAGCTAACGTCCTGGTTACTTTCCTAACCTCCGTTCCCTGATGGAGGGAACGAGACGTTGTGTTGATGTAGTGACACTAGGGGTCACTCTTGGGAGCCCTAAACACCTTTGCTTTTTGAAAAAATGCCAATGGGAATTGCCAAGTGGAATTTGCATGCCACTCCCCCGGACATACGGGTATAAAAGGAGCTGGTATGCAATCACTCATTCAGGTTTTGTGCTGAGAAGCCGAGACAAGGTCCCGGCCATTTCAGTGGGTAGTTCAGTGTTGTGGCAAGAGGGACACAACGTGTATTTGCATAATCCCGGGGGCCAGCTTTGTGCCAGCGCATCTATACCAAGGGGTGCCTCAATCAGGGCGTACAAAAGCGGGCAGTGGGAGGATTCCCGGGACGCAAACAGGTCTACCTGTGCTCGACCGAATCGACTCCAAATCAGCTGGACCACCTGGGGGCGGAGTCTCCACTCTCCCCTGAGCATAACCTGTCGTGGCAGCGTGTCCGCTGCGGTGTTGTGGTCGCCCGGGATGTGAGTGGCTCGCAGTGACTTGAGGCGCTGCTGAGTCCAGAGGAGGAGACGGCGGGCAAGTTGTGACATGTACACTATGTACACTACCGTCACTGTGTTGTCTGTCCGGACCAACACGTGCTTGCCCTGGATCAACGGACGAAACCTCCACAGGGCGAGCAGTACTGCCAACAACTCGAGGCAGTTGATGTGCCAACGCAGCCGCGGGCCAGTCCAGGAGCCGGCGGCTGTGTACCCGTTGCATACGGCACTCCAGCCCGTCTTGGAGGCATCCATCGTAACCACGATGTGCCTTGAGACCTGCTCTAGGGGAACCCCTGCCCGTAGAAATGCAAGGTCGGTCCAAGGGCTGAAAAGGTGGCGACAGATCAGCGTGACGACCTCACGATGTGTCCCGTGGCACCATGCCCATCTCAGGACTCGAGTCTGAAGCCAGTGCTGAAGCGGTCTCATATGCATCAACCCGAGTGGTGTGGCCACCGCTGAGGATGCCATATGCCCCAGGAGCCTCTGAAAAATTTTCAGTGAGGGGACAAGGACAGGCCGAAGGGGAGGACCTTGTTCTGGTATGCCCGGCCCTCGAAAGCAAACCACAGGAAGGGTCTGTGTCGAGGTGAGACCGAGATGTGGAAATACGCATCCTTCAGGTCTACCGCCGCGAACCAATCTTGATGCCGGATGCTCGCTAAAATGCATTTTTGCATCAGCATCTTGAACGGGAGTCTGTGCAAGACCCGGTTCAGTACTCGCAGGTCCAAGATTGGCTGCAACCCACCGCCTTTCTTTGGTACGATGAAGTAGGGGCTGAAAAACCCCTTCTTCATCTCGGCCGGAGGGACATGCCCTATCGCACCCTTCCTTAGAAGGGTAGAGATCTCACAAGGTAGCGGTGTTCTTGCCCTTCACCAAGATGAAGCGGACGCCACTGAACCTGGGCGGTGCCTGGCGAACTTAATTGCGTAGCTGAGTCGGACAGTCCGGGTCAGCCATCGCGACGGGTTGGAAAGCACGAGCCACGATTCCATTGTAACCTCCGTATGTCTGGGGGAGTGGCATGCAAATTCCACTCGCCAATTCCCATTGGCCTTTTTTCAAAAAGCAGAGGCCTAGTGTCACTACATCTTCACAACATCGAGTGAGTGACAGATAGGGAACACAAGACAACAGGCCTATACTCTCAACAGAGTTGGAAAGCAGAGTTGGAAAGCAAATTGATGCTGGTTTGCAGAATCTATTGGGTAACATTATTTGAGTCTTGCATCTGCACTGTAAAAAAAAGAATCGTTTCGCAAACTTAAAAATTCAACGCAACATGATGCAGTAAGATTTTTGGGATCTCTCAATGACTGTTTTAATAATTGTCCTCAGTAACATTGCTTTGTTTAGTCAATGTGAATTTGTTTGTTCACTAAATGTAAAAATTCTTGTTGAGAGAACTACTCATTTCTAGTTCAGCCAACTAACAACTCGCAATATGAGAACTTCAATTTTGCCACCATTTAAATTAATTTTATTTGAAGTTACCTTCAATCTTTATCTCTGAAGAGAGAGATTTGTCTTGCAAGGCAGTATGTACAATAGTTTGACATAGACACACAATAGCCCTCAACCCTATAACACAAACTTTAATACAAACCTCATTAAGTTAAAAGATGAGCTTCTAACATCGCCACACAACTATTAACTTAAAAAAAAAACCCACCAAAAATAGCTTAAATAAAGTCAGCAAACAGCAAAAACTTCGACTATAACACTAACCACATAATTAATTAAAGTTGCAATGCATGCTGGGAACTCACACATCAGCAACACAGTTCAGTATGAAATTGTTCGTTCAGACAACTCCGTTTGACTAGTTGAGACAACATTTGGGGGAATATTGTTGGTCCAACATGTGTTTTTATATAGATGCAAAGTAATTTACATTTTGAGTGTCTGTGACTCAAAAACCCCCATAAGCTGGATAAAATGCAATCTAATTTTTTACAGTGTGTCCACATGGCTGCCTGGTTACCTCAGGTGGGACAGAAGCTGGCAGAGCGGGCTAGGGTGGGCGGGCAGAGTTAGGTGGGTTGGGAAAGGAAGGGATTGGTTTCTCTGTACCTCCAGGACTTTTGTTGCTGGCTCTGGAATTCCATCATTTTGTTTCAGACACAGATTATCTACTTGAAGAGAAAGAGCCAGAGTTTCAATTTCCACAGATCACATTGCTGGATTCTGTCATAGACAAACACCACATTGGTGCTTGTGCTTCCAACCTGACCACACATGGCAATGTTTTTCTAATCAAATTGCATTCAGAATCATAACATGCAAACTTTAACATGTAAAAATATGACTGCGCTCTTCATTTTGTGGTATATCATGTTTTTTGTGACTATCTAAGGCAAACATCTCTATAGAGAAAATTCTCTGTTATTTGCAGATATTTTGGAACATTGACGGAATATTAATTAAGTGATTTCCATCATTTTGACAGATAAAAAAGAAACAAGAAAATCATTTAAACCTAGTGCATTCCTTTTGACTTCGCTTTCTCTCTCTCACTCCCATGTGTGCCCTGTTTATTGCCTGGTATTAAGATGTGTTTAGGGTGATCTGATCACAAGTGGACAGGTGCCATCACCATTTAAAGACACATTGTAACACATTACACCTGATTGTAATATGAGTCTCTTTTGACCACTTCTGCTCAGCTATCAATTTCAAGGGGAGTGTCTCTAAATTCATGACTGCATACATCAATCATTACGTCAGTTCGTTACTGCATGATAATAAAGCGCAAAAAATGTATAAGAACAAAAAGAAAACGTGAAAGAAAATAAAATCGGCTCACTTTTCTGCCAATTTTACTTGCATTTAATCTTAACGCAAAACATGACATTTAGAGCAGAATTCTCTGTTATTTTAGTGCAGCACCTGTATTAACTGAGCTTTAAATGTGCATGCTTCTCATCTGTGTCACTTTAAGTTGAAATCAGGCACAATGAAGGTCTGTAAAATCTTGTGCATGAATGTACGTGCTTTTTCAAATTTTCAGACCGGGCAATTATTTCAGTTATATTTTTATTTCTTTTTTAAGTCGCACATAACCTGCAAAGTTCAAAAATCTTGTTTTAGCACAGCAGTTGATTGACAGGTATAACTTTCACCCTAGAATGCCTTGGTTTCACCAGACTCGCGCTTGGGGAGTCAAAAATATATTATATATCATCTGTCATGTATATGCCATTATAATGGATGCTACACCCCTGGTTGTAGCCCCAGTATTTATGAAATGAAAACAAGTATGACTGATGAAAATAGACCATGATGGAAATTTCTCTGAAAATAAAACCCTGTCCGTCACAGTGACGGAAAAATATTTTTTCTAGCGCAACCTCCGAGTACAGCAGTGTCGCCCACTTTTTCAGTCATCCTGGTCTTGGAAGTATTTATCTAATTATTATTTTTTTTTCCATAGGAATTTAATTAAGAACTTCATAAAAGAGTCCTAAGCCACAAACTAAACTAAACAGCTCCGATGTGAATCATAACATTGCAAACTTAACTTTAAAGCAAATTTGTATTTTAAGAATTAGACAAAAAAACAAAGGTACAAGACTGTGCACTTAATGTCTGTAATGAGGGAATGAACTACAATCCCATGAAGCATTGTTAATGATGTAATTAAATAAAAACAAAATGGAAAAACATAAAATAGTTAATCTAATGTTGTTGATTATAAATATACAATCAATATATTTTAAGGACAGTGCAAAATATTCAGATATATACAAACAAGTAGTTTGAGAGTGTAGTAAAACCAAATTGGTTGCATCATTCACAGCACGTTATGAAAGTGGATCTTTTGCCACAGTTGAAATAAGGCAGACGATTGGCTTCAGCAGAAGCATATATCATCCATTAACAACCTCGGAGCTCACGGTATGTCTGTCTGTAAAGGTTTATAACTTAATATTAATAATCAATTCCCCAATTGAAACAATGTAAAGGATTTTTACTTTTGGAACCAGACTGTTCCGCTATGTCGCTATTGTTTGTAAACAGGGTTTCCCTAAATCCCTAAACCTACTATTAAACTTAGGATACAACACTTCCAGTATCATTTGTGTTAACGATATCAATGATACGGCTTGTTAATGAGAGGTGAGCTATTACGTTTGTTGGTGGACAAAATCTATAGACTTATTTTGGAAGAGAGACCCGCAGTATCTACAGACCAGAACATAAGAGAGACTACATGCTGGTTACAAACAGAAATCACACAGCAACTTAATCTCCCACTTACAAAGTCCTCAGATGTTTAAAAGCCTTTAATATTTAATAATCAATGTGCACACATTAATTATATGGATGAACATAGTCCGAAGAGCTTCTAAATGTACACTTTCTACTAAAAGTTCACATTTGTCTTTGATATTGTGTAAGAAAGAGAGAACTGGAATGTCTGTGATAAAGTCTTACTCCCTCGACACCCAAGTGGCAATGGCTGGCTTTGCTTCGCCAGCACAGGATTAAGCAAAAGGAACTGCCAGGTCAAAGCATTGGTAGGACTAAAGGAACAAGACTCAACAATACCCATCCTTTGAGACCCCAGCCCACAGTATACTATCTGATCACAGAATAAATTCTACACCAAGCAACCCGTACACCCCAATCACCCTCACGTTAAATCCTTTGTAGATGTTGCTTGTCCAATGACGCGCTTGAGATAATGGATATAATAATAACAAACAAGAAAGCATTGTCTGATCTTCTGGGAATCAGAATTTGCACCAGAACAAAGCCTTTCTTGGATATACTTAAAGGGGAAATGCACAGAAAAATAACAATTCTGTCATTATTTACTCAACCTTATGTTGATCCAAACCTGTATGACTTTCTTTCCTCCATGAAACAAAAAAAAAAGGAGATGTTAGCCAGAATGTTAGGGACTGACAGCCTCAGTCACCATCCACTTTCATTGCATTATTTTTCCATGCAATGAAAATTACTGTTGACTGGGGTTATAGCCATTTATTGGATGCGCTGTTTTGGGTACAATAGGAAGCACTTGAACCATGAGCAGTGAGACCAGCTTGTGTCGTTAAATGGAGATGAGACTGTACTGTAATACTGATGGAGGGAAAAGGCCGCATGGCAGCTGAAACAAGAGATTGTACAGAGGGAAGGTGACTTAGCGGTTGATGAGGTGACGCTTGACCCTGAGGGCCAACAGCAGCGAGCAGCTCGCTGAACCCAGGCGAGTTTATACAACCAGATCAATGCTACTTAATATCAGCGAGACCAGCCACCCTATCCTGTCTGTCACATCTACCATCAAGGCTAAGCTTTGGTTTACTCCCGCTTTGGCAGATACTGATGGTGTCGGTTACTGCCAAAAAGAACAGAAGATGAAAAACGAGAACCTCCAGGCTGTTAACGAAAACTGAAATTATGTGAAATGAAAAAATGTTGTTAACTGAAAACTGAAACTAAAATAAAATACAATTTCATGACTCCAGAACTAACTAAAATAGAATAAAATTGACCACAAATTAATTTTCATTCTATTACCAGTGAGAATTAAAGATAATTTGTGAAATATCATCAGAAAGACAAGGATCAAAACTGCTAAGTTATGTAAACATGATTTAATTTAAAGGGATAGTACACCCAAAAATATATATTCTGTTTTTACTTACTCCCATGTTGCTCTAAACTCATATGACTTTCTTTCGTTCATGGAACACAAAGGAGATGTTAGGCACAATGATAGCCTTAGCCACCATTCACTTTTTAATTGCATCTTTTTTTTTTTTTCCATACAATGAAAATTAATGTTGACTGGCTAACAATGCCTAACATTGTGTTCCATGGAAGAGAGAATGTCATTTAGGTTTGGAACAACATGAGGGTGAGTAAACAATTACAGAATTTCCATTTTTGGGTAAACTATCCCTTTAAAGGATCTTGTGCCCAGACTTTCATGATGTTAACAACATATTGGGAAGGGGAGGGGGTGGGTCCAATACTTAACACTTAAGCGGGTCCAAATGTGTCAAAATTGTGATGATTAGTATTGACATTGTTTGAGCGGGCCCAAATGCTTTAAAATGTGCACTAGTTCATAAGGTGAACAATCAGATTGCAGAGCTGATACAAGTTTCTAAAAATTAATAATTTGATTTGATTTAGTTGTTATTTAACCTTGTGCGACTCCTTGTCCATATGTGTGGACGTTGTATTTTTGCTTTGGATTAGGATGAAAAAAAGGTGCATTTCGAACTGTTCTGAGACCAGTGCAGACAGACAGCACACTGGAGGTTAAGTCATTCAATAAATAGGAAGCAAGGGAGCATTCTACAGTATAGCATTCTTTGCATTCACTCATAAAATCAGACCAAAATTCAGTTTCAGGTTGCAAATTATGTTTGGACCACTCAACATGTTTGACAGACACGGGACAATGTTAATCAGTTCATAGATTCAGATTTAGATTTTTTTTGTTTGTTTGTTTGTTTGTTTGTTTATTAAGTGCTACTAGTTACAAATCAAAAAGGGAAATGGAAAATGCAAACAGCTGTCATGCTTGGGTCTTAAACTGTTGCTGAACTGACTATATGAAGCAAGCTTTCTGCTACAATTTACTGTGAATTAATAAATATACTTATATAAATTATATGTCAGTCCTATAAATGTAAATAACAGTGAAGACAGTGATAATAACAATTAGGTAACCATGAAAATGTAACTGCATAATGTTAAATAACACCAGGTCTGCATATCAGGCATCACATTTTGCTGTGCATATTGTTCATGTTCATATTGTGTGTTGCACATTGTTTATAGTGCTGTGCCTTCAGAAACAGAGAGAAAGGGCGGAGGGAGGCTGCTAAAGGGACTGTTTCTTTGCAAAGCTGCATTCAAAGCACTAGAAAGCATACAAATCATGATGAAAATATATAGTCTCCAGTAAAGTATTTTTTCTTTAAAAATAATTTTTCCATAGGAGGAAGTAATGTATAACTTTGTGTTTGAAAGTAAAGCATATTTAAAGTAAAACTAATATTAATATTAGTATACAGAATAAAAAATTAGTACTGATATATACATTATTCTACATGAGTTGTATATTTAACATCATAATATACTGTATATAGATGAGGCACAATCACAAGGCTCGAGGTCAGAGTGAGGCAGAGTCTTCTGAGAATTTTATGACTTACTGTAAAGGAACATGTGGCAAGCAGGGCGGGGCCGAGAGCCATGGGAACGGAGCGAGGCCGCTGGCGTGATTGCTAATGAGCATCACCTGCGTGCCGCACCGGCCTCGTGTCTCACGGAGGAGCTCCAGGAGGATAAAAGGAGGAGTGACGATAGTGAAGGACGAGAGAGGACCAGGCCTGGACTATTTACGTTGTGTTTTGTTTATGTTTGTGCGGCAGTCGTCCATGAGGGGCTGCCGCTTTACTTTCATTTGGTGTTTATTTTATAATTAAAGTATGTCTGAACGCTCCGTTCCCATGGCTCTCGGCCCCGCCCTGCTTGCCACATACCCCCATCGCCCCTCGCAGGCCGGGGGGGTACCCTCGAGACTGCGATCTACTCCCCCTGGGGGGGCCTGTCACAGTGGCCGCAGAACATGGGGATAAGGACAGACGAGGCGAGAGAAAAGGAGAGACCGAGGGGAGAGAAAAAAAAAAGTCTTGGTTCGTTTCCCGGACACTCTGCCGCTTGGTTCTCCACCAGCCGAGAGGCCCCTTACTCGTGGTGCGATGGTACTGGATGCTCCTCGGTGGACGGCTCGATACTCCGCCTCCTGGCGGCCGGCGATGGATCCTCCGTTACGGCGCCCGGCAGCGAGCTCCCCGTTCCATCGGTCTGCCTGCTCCTCCCACCCTCATGCTTAGAGACTCTGAGCACCACAGACAGACATGCTCAGTAGAATTAGGCTGTAATTCAGAGCCCGAGATGTACATCAGGAAATCATAGTTGCAACTGATTAAACAAAGAGCAAAGTAAGGCCATGTTGGGGTGAAATATATGTATAATACTGTGTCCTAACTAGTTTCCAGTGACCAAGCAATTTGTCAGTTCACATTACATGTTATATATAACAGCCAATCAGAAGATATTTGATGTTAATGTGCAGTTATGAGGAGCAGGACTTTAGACCAATGGGATCTCAGTTGTAGAAGTTCCACAGTAACTGAGTGAGTTTGGTTGTAGAATGAAACTGATCATCAATCGTGTAAATAATCTCACTCAGTGTGAATGGTATAAAGCAGTCAGAGTGTGTGTGTGTGTGTCAGTGAACATGACAATTGGCCTGTGTTTTCACACACTTCACAGTGTAGCGTGTGTCCAGTGTGTGTTAGGCGACATGACTGATGTAGACGCGATAATCCCTCTGAGCCATAGAGCATTCTTCCTAGAGTTTCATTATCGCACTGTGCCCGTCAGAGTGAGAGAATCACACACACACACACACACACACACACACACACACTCGAAACCTGTGATCCCTAGAGAGAGGCAAAGATTTGAAGGGGAGTGAAAGCAGGGGTCAGCATTTTTAATATGGGAACAATTACAGGCTCCTGCGGAACAGATGGTATTATTCATGCAGTTAAACATGACACAGACATTTACATCATTTTTACTGACAAGCTCACAGGTAGATATATGGAAGTCCATTATAATGCCATGTGCTTACACTGAGCTGTTGATTGCTAATGACAACATTTTACGGTGCAGCTGACTCCATAAATAAACCGTATACCACATATGTGGAATGTCATGAAATGAGTGTTTGAAAACAAGGGAGAGAGAGAAAAAGAAACTAAATAAGAACAAATGACTCCAAAATGACCTGGAGGCCATTAGGGTGATTCTCACGAAACCTGTCAATAAATGTTCTGGTCATATATATATATATATATATATATATATATTACATGGCTCTCTGGAATACTCGATTATATACTCAACTCAATGGCGCCATCTAGTAGTCTGATATTGCTCAGTAACAACCGTACATCCACGTTTTAGACTGCTCATTCGGGTACTGCAAGCCATCGTTCCTGCTTATCAGATTACTGTGCAATATCTACAAGAAAGTGAATAAAATAATTTAAACTCAAATCAATGTTTCATGTGCATTTATTTATTTAGTTGGCAAGTAGTCTTGTAATAGGCTGGATAATGAGGAGTGAGATTATCCTTTTCACAAAATAAACACCAAAAGAACTCAACGCAAACTGGAGGTGGATTTCAGCTGTTCAGTGATTTATTTCTTCTCACTTATTTACATAATTTTTATGCAAATCAGTGCTTCATGTCCATTTATTTGTTTAATTGGCAAGTAGTCTTGTAATAGGCTGTATAACGAGGAGTGAGATGATCCTTTTCACAAAATAAATACCAACAGAAGTATGATGCAAACCGGAGGTGGATTTCAGATGTTCAGCAATTAATTTCTTCTCACATAATTTCATTGAGAAGATATATATAAATATATATATATATATATATATATATATATATATATATATATATATATATATTATATCATATTTCAAATATTGTCATAACACTGTCAGGATTTTACTGTATTACATTAAAAAAATGCCTTTGTACAGTGATTTTCTTCATTAAAATCTGTAACAATTAAATGCAGTACAAAGGTAGAACTACTATAATGTACAGTATAAATACTTACCAATTATTTACCATTTTTTTCACATTGCGGTATTGAAAAAAAAAAAAGGAAAATAAAAATATCTGTTAATAAGTGGCCCTAAACATTTTATATAGGCAAAATATAGTTTCTTATTTGTTTCTTTTGATTTTGGAATAAAATAAGACTAGGACATTTTCTTGATAGGTTTTGTGAAAATCACCCATGAACACTTTTTGTAGTAGGTGTAAACAGTACTTAAAATCAATAGTCAAAATGCTTTGATCTATAATGAACATTGCCCTTGATTTTGAATATGAAGGCTAATCGTGGATTTAGTCCAAATTTCAGTTATGATGACCTTTGTGCATGCTGGCACAAACATGTCCACACAATTTTATGTTGACTTATCTAGATTTATTTATTTATTTAATTTTTTAATTACCCAAATATTTAGCCCCCTTCAAAGATACCATAAAATTAAAGTTGTATGGCCCTAAGTCCATGTCTGTTAGCTTTAAGGTCATCCATTTGCTTAATTTTAAGGAGATATACACATAAAAAATTCACATTTTCTGGAAAATTAGCCAAAATATTGATAGGTGTCAATCTTTTCATATCTTCTGTAAAGCGTCTCATCATGCGCTATAGGCGTATCCCAATTTTTGTCGTCCAAAATTCTCTTTAGAATGAGAATGTCTAATCAGTGCCATTATCTTATTTGACCAATCATATCATTAAAAAGAATGAGAAAAAAAAAGAGAGAGAGAGAGAGAGAAAAAACTGCAACTTCTCATGGCAAAATGGTCAGCAACTGCTTTATAAATCAGAGCATAATTACGGTTGTAGCCGGCTCGCTACATTTGCATAAATTCGCATAAGAGGAAAATGTTATGTTGTACCAACAAAAAAATAAAGAAGACAAACAAAATAGATAATCTAGCCAGCATGCCAAATATGTCCCCAGTGAATAGCACTGAATTCATCAAAAGCCTGTTATTGGCCTGGCTGTAAGGTTGGTGGCCATTTCATATGCCTGAGTAGACAAAGAAGAGGAAAGAGACGTGAAAAAAGGGGTTCCTAATGGATTCAGCACAGACAGAGAGGGTAGTTGAGGGGGAGGTTCTGTCACAGTATGCTCAGAGCTGTCTTTTTTCCTCACCAGCCTTTGCCCATCAGTGGAGCCCGGGTCGCCGTGGAAATGTCATGACAGGCATATGCTGTCGGACAGTGTGTGCATCCAATCACAGGACTGTCACCCACGGCAAATAGGGGGTGGGCTCCACGCTGTCCATTTGAAAAATGACTCCTGCCATCTCCAGTATTTACACATTTCTCTCCTTGAACTACTGTACACTTCATGCTTGTTCTGCTTTCAGGGCGTGAGAACACAGATGAAAAGTGGTCAAAAGGATAGATAGATAGATAGATAGATAGATAGATTGACAGATAGAGAGACAGACAGACGGACGGACTGTGTTTATTTATAAATAAATTCAGTGTCATCAACAACAAAAAAAATATATATTTACATGATTACAAAAACTAAAACAACTTTTCTGTTTTTATGACAACCACTGCTGTTTGTGGGAACAGAACAGATATGATTAACCAATATTATAGCCTACTTGTCAGTATCCAGTTAAGTCCATACTTTATAATTTGCAGCTGAATATTGTTTCAGTGGAAAATGCTTATACTTACATATATAAACACTCTTATATAATATTTACATGTCACATAAAAAGTAAATGGCGTTTCATGTTGCCTTTAAGGACTGCAACAAGTTATACTTTTTCGTCACATTACCTCAGCTGACAGCTTCATTGAATTCTACCCGCTCAACACCAGTTTCATGTACAACAGTAAAGAGAAGACTCAGGGGTGCAGGCCTTATGGGAAGAATTGCAAAGAAAAAGCCACTTTTAAAACAGAAAACAAAAAGAAAAGGTTAGAGTGGGGATTTTTGATGAGAACCCTTTGAAGTAGTTTAAGAAGCTCTGAACATTTTTTTCAAATTGTAAAAGTAATTTTTCACATTATTTATGTCTGACTACTGACTATACATTGTAATCTGTTTGTTCTTTGGTAATCTTTGGTGAATAAAAGTACCAATTTCTTTCCATACGAGCAAAATCTGTACATTATTCCAAACTTTTGGCCACCATTGTGTGTATATATATATATATATATATATATATATATATATATATATATATCAGAATCAGAATCAGCTTTATTGCCAAGTATGCGTACACATACAAGGAATTTGTCTTGGTGACAGGAGCTTCCAGTGTACAACAATACAAAAACAGCAGCAAGACACAGACAATAATAAAAAATAAAAAATAAAA